>NC_134687.1:251279841-251579841 GCF_050947455.1 Rhinoderma darwinii | reverse complement strand
TTGCCGGTCACAGATTTGTGATATTGGATCATTTTTCTCAATAAATAAATGACCAAGTCTAATATTCTTGACTCATTTGTTTGATTTCTTTCTCTTGATCTACTTTTAGGACTTGTGTGAAAATCTAATGTAGTTTTAGGTCAAATTTATGCAGGAATATAGAAAATTTGTGATGGGTTCACAAACTTTCTAGCACTACTGTATTCTGTGGGGGGACTAAGTGGGAACCTATACTGTGGGAAGATTTAGGCAGCACCTATACTGTGGGGGAGGGGATTTATCGGGTACATATACTGTGGGTGGGGAATTTAGTGGGTACCTGTACTGTGGGGGGGGGGTTTAGGGGGCACCTATACTGTTGTGGGGTGGGACTTAGGGGCATCAATACTGTGGGAGTGCACCAATACTGTGAGGGGGCTCTGTTGGGGTACTCTGTGGGGGACAATAAGGGGGTCATTATTACTATATGGGGTACTGTTAGGGATCTGCCAGGTACTTCATCTAGCTACACTCCTGGGATTAATCAATCCACACCTGAGGCCAGACCTGTTCGACTGACACCTTCTCCCACCAACCAGGGTGGCAGGCTCAGGAGTGGGAGAGCCTATCGCGGCCTGGTCTCTCGGAGTTAGCTCCGCCCCCTGCCCTTTATTACCTGCCCTGTGCTCTCCCTCAGTGCTTGTAATTCTTTTGGATTCCTGGCCCCACTGCTGCTTGCTCCAGCCTGCTTCTGCCGTGCTTCTGCCTTGCTGCAGTTCTGCTTGACCTGCTTTGCTTGCCCTGGCTTGCTTCTGTCTCCGTGTCCGCTCGGGTGTACTCACTTCGTCCTGGTCCTGACTGTTCGTTCGCCGCCCCGTTTCCTCGTGGCGTTCCGTGGCTACTGCCCCTTCCCTTGCGTGTTCCCTGTTTGTCTTCCTGTGCACTTAGCCAGCGTAGGGACCGCCGCCCAGTTGTACCTCGTCGCCTAGGGCGGGTCGTTGCAAGTAGGCAGGGACAGGGCGGTGGGTAGATTAGGGCTCACTTTCCCTTCACCTCCTTCCTGCCATTACAGGTACTGAGTAGACTTTATTATATCTGGGGGCACTAAAGTAATTTTGTGTGGTGACTTAATGGGGACACTGTTACTGTTAAAGTATTTGGGCTTTATTACAGTGTGGGCAGCATTATTACTGTGCAATGGGCAAAATTGCGGTGTGGGTTTAAAGGGACACTATTATAGTGTGGGGCGCATTATTACAGTGTGTGGGCACTAACGTGGCACTATTACTATGTGGGGAAAATTAAGGGGGCACTATTACTGTGTACGACACAAAGGGAGGCACTATTATTGTGTCAGGCACTTAGGGGGAGCACTAAGTGGGGCACTATTACTAGGGTACTATTTGTATGGCACTGTTATTTTTGGTTATATCTGTGTGGCACTATTTATGCAGTAGGAGGGCAATGTTAAGTTTGTGTAGAGGTTGAGGATGTTTCGGAAAAGTCAAGAGCCTAAGATATCTAGTTGAGTCATAGTTGTCATGGCGGTTTGGGTCAGATGGAAAGCAATGGGAAAGAGAAGGCATTGCCTGTAAGTCACTGGATTTAATACTGCTGTATAGAATGATTACACTCTGTACACCGCCTAGCACTGGTTTCCCACCACTATTTGGTCACTGGATAGTGAAATTATTGTTCTGTTTGGTAGTTATATGTCATGTTGTGGCGGTATTATTTGATGACTGAGTTATACAATTATTCAACTCATGGTAAGAGAGACCTCCTATCCCATTTAAAAATCTAGTCGCCCACCTCTGAACGCTCTCCAGCTCTGCTATAAAAAAGAATAATTAAATAAAAATGGGTAATCCGCTTTAAATAAACCTCAAGAATTAAAGTCCCCTCGTGATAAAATAAAGTCAATTATAAAAAAAATAATAACATGATTAAAAAAAAGAAAACAGTTTTTGTTAAATAAATGTTATAAAAGATAAAAAAAAATACAGATTTGGTATCCTCATAACAATAACAAGCTGTGCAAAAAAATGAAACCGTTATTTATAGTGAGCAGTGAACTTTGTGTAGAAAAAAAACAGCAGAATTGCTTTTTTTTTTTTTATACTCCCTTTCATAAAAAAATTTAAATAATATAAATTAATTGCTAAGATATATGTACCCCTAAATTGCGCAAAAAATATATCATGTCCTGCAAGAAACAAAACTAAATAGAGCTACATAATTAAAAAAATTTAAATATTCATGGCTGTTGAAATTTGGTGAGGAAAAATCGTAAAAATTTGTACCCCTAAGGCCTTATTCACACGAACGTGTCTTTTTTGCATGCGCAAAAAAACATGCGTTTTGCGCGAGCAAAAGTTCAGTTAAGTTCATCTGTATATGGTGCGTGGCTACGTGATTTTCGCGCAGCCGGCATCATTATGACACTCTGTTTTTATGTTATGAAAAAGTAAAGAAGGAGGGGCTGTTATGTTTCCCTTCACTTCTTTAACAACTGTAGCGCGAATCACACGCGTCACCCGGAAGTGCTTCAAATTGACTTCAATGGGTGCGTGCTGCGCGAAACACGGGCAAGTATAGGACATGTCGTGAGTTTTTAAGCAGAGGACACACGCTGCGTGAAAATCACTGACAGTCTGAACGTCTCCATAGCCTAACATAGGTCCGTGCGACGCGCGGGAATTTCACGCGCGTATCACGGATGTAATATACGTTCGAGTGAATAAGGCCTAAAGTGAATATCTACTTTTTAATAACATGTTGTTTTTAGGACCAACGTTCTGCACTATTTGATTATTTGTGGTTACTTATTTTCTGATGCAGATTTTTTTTTTTTTTATAACATTCTTTATTTTTGGGTATTTTTCAACACAAAGAAATCATAACAGGCCAATAGTATACATCAATACAGAAAACATACGCATCCATCTTACATAATTAGTCAGAAAAAACACGCCAAAATCACGAAAAAGTAAAAAAGCCATATTAAGCATATGACACATCTATATAATGTAACACAGACCTCTGTACCAGCAGAGGCGACATTAATACAATGGACAGGATGTCCGGGCATCGAGAACACAGAGCTATACATTACTCACGATATCGAAAATGCATCCAGGACAGTGGGCACCACGGCAGGAGGCAAGGTACCATAGCATGTGCATACTCCTCATCGGATAGAGGAGAAAGAAAGCAGACAGAACCAGAGGACCCAAACTCCCACTACCGACCTCCAGGCGGATCAAGCCAACCTGTAAGGGGGTGATACTGCCCTTCGAAAGTGAACTGTCTTCCCTGTGCATCTTTCATGTTTAGTGGTATTTTTCTTCTGTGTTATCCTGTGTATGCCTGTCATATTATTAGCAGCCACAAGGTGTCACTGCAGGATGAGTGACTGAGGAGACAGAGCTGGGTGACAGGAAGTGGAAGTCAGTGAGAGCCATGTGACTCGGGGGGAAGAAAGAAAAGAAGACTGGTGTGAGAGAGAGGGAGCACAGTGACCAGGCTGCCGCCATTTGTAGGAGAAGGATCCTTGGCTCAACGTTCTTGGAGGAGGACTAGCTGGACATTCACTACAGCTCAGCGGTGTCAGGAGAAACAAGGGAAAAGAAATCGTCTTCTTCAACAGAGGAGCAGAAAGCAGAGGTAAGGGTGGTATGCCGCGTAGTAGTGAGTAGCTCTCGCTCTGACCCGCAGAGGCGCACGCGGTAATATATCCGCCGGACTCACGCCGTAGCCAAAGGGCGAGGGGCATAGCTTCCACCTTTGGGGATTCCGCAGTGTGAGTGGTAACACCACAGTGATCCGCGGAGACGGCCCATTTCCTTCTTGAGACCCGCCGGGCCGGGTCAGTGAGCGCCAGGCGCAGCCACCCAGGAGCGGGTGGGACTCCCACGAGGGCGAGTGCCTCAGCTACTGAGAGACTTGATTTGAATACTGTATTGTTGTTATTTGGCCTGTTTGAAATTGTGATTTTCAGTAAACCGTTGATTTGAAAAGAACTGAGTAGTGTTGTGGTGTCCACGTTTAGCCTTACCTAACAAACCCTCCCCCCTGCTATGTCCTATATGGCCTATGCATAGAGCAGATATTCGTCCGACTCACAAAACTCCTGCCACTCCTGCCAGACCAATCTTCCCGCTGTCGGACATTCTCGCTGGGCCTGTGTTGCCTCCTCCATTCTCTGCAGCAATAAAATCTCCTGAAACCATTCAGTGATGGTCGGTGCGCTACTGGTTTTCCATAACCGTGGAATAACTGTGCAGGCTGCGATCAACAGGAAACTGATCAGAGTTTTCGAGTATTTTTTTATCGCTCCAGGGAGCATGGAGAGAAGCAACACCTCTGGGGTGTTAGGGAGTACTTGGCCCGTGATTTTTTGTATAAGATCCACCACCGTTGCCCAGAATGTCTGAAGCAACGGGCACTCCCACCAAATGTGCAGCATCGTACCTCCAATTCTGCCACATCGCCAACATTCATCCGGTACCGCCGGGTAGAAGGAATGGAGCAATCCTGGGACCCTATACCAGCGCGACAAGATCTTATAATTTGTTTCCTGGGCCTTGCAGGAGATGGAGAAACTATGACACAGCTTTTGACCAATCCTCCACCGATGGAGGCGACGCAAGCTGTCTCTCCCACCCTCTCACATAGGAAGGGGGAACCTCATTATGTAACTCCTGCAAACACCTATAGAGAAGGGAAATAGCCCGCTCCGGAGGGGAATCAGCAACACATAGCTATTCTATCGGTGTTAGATATCTGTTCAATTCTGGCCTCTCTCTATTAGCATTATAGAAGTGTTGTAGCTGCAAAAAATCCCAGCGCCCAACCGGTGATCTCTCTGATTCTGGGACCAGTGCCTCAAAGGACTTCAAACCCCGACCCATCAGCACATGACGAAACGTAAGTGGCGAAGGCCTGGGCGCGAAGGCCAAGAAGGTAGGGCTGCTTACCCTGCGGAAAGTCCACATTATTAGATATCGCCACTAATGGGCCATCGGGAGGGATCCCTATAGCCAGATTTAGATAGCGTTTATATGTGAGTACCACCTGTCCCGCCACCAGAGGGAGCGTAGTGTTCTCCCTCCACTTAAAGTACCTCCCCCGAAGCCATGGTAGGACAGTGAGAGGAACTGGCGCCAGGAGATTTTCCAACCCCACCCACAATTTAGAGTTCGCATGATGGAACCAATCCAAGATCTTAGCACTCACCGCCATAAAGTAGTAGGCCAAACAGTCAGGCAATCCTAACCCTCCTCTCTGCTTACTCTTGAACAGAGTAGTTTTCGCTATTCGCGGTGGTCTGCCCCGCCAAACAAACCTGGCCAGTGCCTTGTTTAACTGGAGAAAAAACCCCCTGGGCAAGACACACGGGACCGTCTGAAAGAGATACATTAAGCGCGGCAGGATATTCATCTTTATCACGCTAATCCTACCCAACCACGAGAAATCCTTGGGCTCCCATTTGTCTAAGTCCGCTCTGAGCGTTTGAAGGATTGACAGAAAGTTAAGAGAGTAGGAGTCCGCAAGAGCCACAGGTATCCGCACCCCTAGATATTTCAACGAGCCCATCTGCCATGAAAACGGATAGTTGCTACGCACCTGCTGGGCGTCCTCCCCTGACAAAGATATATTCATAGCCTCGCTCTTATACATGTTCATCTTATAGTTACTATAATAGCTATACGTTCGAATGGCTTTCATCAGGGGTGGCAATGTGAGGTGTGGGCTGGTAATATAAAACAATAAATCGTCAGCAAACGCCGACACCTTAAAATGCAGCTCCCCAACTTGCACCCCCCGAATATCAGCATTGTGTCGAACTGCTACCAAAAGATGTTCCATGACCACCGCAAACAGCAGGGACGACAGTGGGCAGCCCTGTCTAGTCCCGTTACTAATCCTAAATGGAGCAGAAAGAGAACCATTAACCCTAACATTCGCCTGGGGATGATTATAAAGGGACATAATACGCGTCAACATTAGACGACCTACTCCCATCTGACTCAGAGCCGCCTCCAGAAACTCCCAATCCACCCGGTCAAAGGCCTTCTCTGCATCCAGCGACAACAGCACACAGGGAACTCTATTCTTAGTCATATGATGAATCAAAGACAAGGTCTTTAGCGTATTGTCTCTAGCTTCGCGTTTTGGGATAAATCCCACTTGATCCGGGTGAATCAGGGATCCCAGGAACCCCGCTGGTCTATTTGCTATCAACTTAGCGTACATCGTAGCGTCCGTGTTGATGAGAGAGATTGGCCTATAGTTTGCACAATGTTGTGGATCCCTACCTCCCTTCGGTATGACCGTGATATGAGCCTGTAAAAAACGAATCGGGGAGCTTCACCTGTTCCGAAATAGAATTAAACGACTCCTGCAACGGCGTCACCAAGTCCTCTGCCAGGGATTTGTAAAATCCCGCCATGTACCCATCGGGCCCCGGGCTCTTCCCTGCTGTTAATGCTTTAATGACCTGCATTAATTCCTCTCTGGAGAAAGGTGAATCCAGGCCCAGCGCCTCTTCTGGAGACAACCGAGGCAACGCTGTGTCCCTAATGTATTCAGATAACGAGAGCGATGTTTCGGGCGGGACATTACCCAGAGCAGGGAGGGCAGGTTATAAAGCGAGGAATAATACTCGCAGAAGGTCGATGCTATATCTTCTGTCTTAAATGCCAAGTCCCCTGCTACAGTTCGTATCGAAGGTATAAAGGAAGACGCCCCCCGCTCCCGCAATGCCCCCGCCAATGCCTTCCCCGTCTTATTACCCCACTCATAATAATAGCGGGAACCCACCTGCCGGAGTCGAGCACTCTGCTTATCTAGCAGCAGTTGGATCTCATGGCGAGTTCTAGTAAGCTCCCTAAGAGTACGCTCCTGCAGCGTCTGCTTATGCTGGGATTATAGGGACTGTACGCTTACCAAAAGTGCCTGCAGCTTCGCCCCCCTCTCCCTCTTAAAGGGAATGTGTCGCTAGAAATTTTTTTTTTTTTTTTAGTTAAACAGTTAATGTATAAATGATTAAACATTGTTCTCATTTTTTACATTTTTTTCACGAGTCAGGAAATATTATAAATTAGATTATAATTTATAACATTTCCCAGTGCTGGTCACTAGATGGAGCAATTCCCAAAATTGCAGCATTGGCATGTGGAAAAGCAACCACATTGCTTTATGCTGCAAAATTTTACAAGACACACTCGCTCTAGTGAGCTCACAGAATCCCCCCTCCCTTATCCTGGCTAGTGCCAGGAGAATGGAGGGGATTGAACGTTCAAACCTCCTACACTGTGTGTCGCCATTTTTTGAGCGAGCACACAGTGTAGTAGGTTTACATACAGTAGTAATCACACACTAAAACACGTACATACACAGAAATAACTTACCTGCTCCTGCCGCCGCCGATCCCTCCGGTCCGTCCGCTCCGTCTGCTCCCTCCGCTCAAAGTGCTTGCATTAGAACACAAGTCCGGAAGCCGCGACCGGAAGTAGTAATCTTACTGTCCGGCCGCGGCTTCCGGTCCACAAGAAAATGGCGCTGGACGTCGCTCGGCCGAAGACCTTCCATTTGGACTGTGTGGGAGCGGCGCATGCGCCGTTCCCACACAGACGGTGTACAGCATAGTGAATGGAACGGGTCCCGTTCGCATTCACTATGGGGCTGTTAATCGACACATACAGAGATGAAAAAAAAATTACAGCCCCCATAGACAAGAAAAAGTTAAAAAATAAAAAAAAGTTAAACACAAACACACAAATAAATAATTTTTTTTTAAATAAAATACTAAAAGCAAATTGATATAATTTTTTTTTTTTTTCGCGACACCTGTCCTTTAAGGCGAGCTCCATGCTTGATGAGTACTCTGCTAAGCACACATTTCAGAGCCTCCCACTTCACCGCTGGGGCCGTGTCATCCCTGGCGTGATTACTCCTAAAATTCTCCACCGTTTGTTTTAATTCTGCCCTGCACAATGGGTCCTTCAGCAGAGATTCGTTTAAGCGCCAAGTAAAGTCACTGCGACGCTGCGGTTAAAAGCGCAGTACACAAGACTCCGGAGCGTGGTCAGATAGAAGCACACTGCCAATAGAGGACTCTTTCACAAAGGACAACAGACTATGGTGAACCATCACGTAATCTATCCTGCTGTAGGAGTTATGTGCGAACAAATAGAAAATGAAGTCCCTATCGTTTGGGTGGGTCAGCCTCCACACATCACATAGCCGCATATCTCTAAGCCTCTTTCTCAATTTGTTCAATTTATTGTAGGCGAGGGAAGTCTGCCCAGAGGACGTGTCAAGCAACGGATTAATGGCCAGATTAAAGTCCCCACACAGGATAGGCGCACCTGACGAGAAACCGCTCAATGCTGCCAGCATCTTCAGGAAAAAAGGAACCTGGTTGGTGTTGGGGGCATAAATATTGGCTATCGTGACCGTGCGGACCCCCACCTAACATTTTAGAAAAAGAAACCGTGCCTCTGAGTCCATATAGGTATCTATCACCTTACCCTGGAAAGACTTATGCAGGAAAATGGACACCCCCCTAGTCTTACCCTGCGGATTACTGCAGTGGTATCCCACCGGATAATATTTATTACGAATGGTTGGAACCTGATCCGCCCGGAAGTGAGTTTCCTGAACACAAAGCACCTGGGTCCCCTGTTTGTGTGAAGCATACAAGATCTGAGACCTCTTCTCCGGAACATTAAATCCCTTCACGTTCAGGGATGAGATGCTGAAATCAGCCATTAACCTGGAAGTGAAAGGGACTCAAGTTGCATCTGATCACAAAATACCTGTATTCGCCAAACACTGCCGCCATGCCCACCATCCCGTCAAAGACACCAAGTACATCGCACTCCATCCATGTATACATTGCATTACTACAGCATTGCCTAGAGAATAGAAAATGGACAATAAGAAGAAAGAAAAAACAAACAGATGACAAGTAAAACATCCTGTCACAGCACTATACTAATTTGTGCCACTCAGCACTTGTATCACTGGTTAGAACCAGTCCAGTCGCAGCGATATTCCTATGTGGGGGTCACAGAGGACTACCGTAAAATAGTACACTGTTACCTGGTAACAGAAAATATAGATACTGAACTAACTTCCACAGCCTTTAATATCCACCCCAGCTGAAACAGTTACATAAAGGGACCGACTTCTTTGTATGCTAAAGTAAACAACCTACGGGGACTATAACTGCCGAACTTAAGCCCACTCCGGGATACGTCTAACCACCCCAGAACCTAACTCCGCTTATTGTATCTAAACCAGGGCCCTATATCCCCCCTTCAGGAAAACAGAACATTGCATTTCACAGACCCACAGACATGAAGGATTCGGGCAGTGGCGTAGCTATAGGGGTTGCAGCGGTCGCAGTTGCCACCGGGCACCTAAGCCTGGGGGGCCCACGGGCCCCCGTTGCCATACAGCAAGCTTCCAAAAGAAATCTTCTGTGCCGTGAAGCCGGCACTTCCTGGTTACGGTCACATGGTACACTTAGTGTACCATGTGACCGTATTGTCACGTGACACGGCTTCCAGACAGTGGAATGGAAGAGTCGGTGCGGAGGACTCCAGGTAAGCTGCAGTCTGGAATGTAATGTATTGTGATGTAATGTGTTGTGTTGTAACTTGTAATGTAATGTCTTGTAATGTATTGTGCTGTATTGTGCTGTATTGTGCTATTTGCGGTGGAAAGGGGGGTGCGTTAAATCACAGCCCCCCCTTCTCTCTCCACCGCAAACTGCACAATACAACACAATACAGTATAGTACACATGAGTGTATGAGAGCGGGGCTGCGGCTGTGTAATACAGTCACTGCCCCGCTCCTGAGTCCTGACATGTGCGCGCCGTCAGGATGATGTGATGCGGCCGGCGCTGCACTAATGATCTGCGGCACTGAAGACAGAACATGGTGGGCGCGCTACAAAACACTCCCATGTTCTGTCTTCAGTGCCTGAACTGCCGCTCATTAGTGCAGCGCCGGCCGCATCACCTCATGCTGACGGCGCGTGCACTTCCTGTCAGGATCGGGGCAAAGACTGTATTACACAGCCGCAGCCCCGCTCTATAACGGCAGAGATCAGAGAAACCGCTCATCTCCGCCGCTATTCTCCTGAATGCTGCGATCACAGCGGACTGCAGCATTCAGGAGAAAATGAGATGGGGGATTCCCCTTGGATCGCGTCACAGGGAATCCCTGTGACGTGATCGAGGGACATACCATATATGGGCAGACAGCCCAGGGTCCATTGAAGGACCTCAGGGCTGTCTTACCATATTTCCTGTTAGGGCATACTTAGGTATGTCCTAACAACTGCCTGTGTGCTATCCGTCCACAGGCTAATGTACTGGCATATATCGGATATATGCCAGTACATTAAAGTTTAAAAATAAAGTAAAAACAAAGTAATGTTAAATAAAAAAAATACACATTCACCTATTTTACAATAACCATTAAAATAAGTCTCAATACATAAAACATACACATAATCAGTATTGGCGCGGCTGTAATAACCTGCAAAACATTTTTTTTGCATCATTTATGATGTGTGCGCTGTAAAAAAATAAAATAAAAACTGCTTTCTATCACTTATTGTGGGGCACGAGGTGCGATGATGAATTTAACCTCCATGTTCCTCACATTCAGGACTCATTTACACGAGCGTGTTATACGTCCGTAAGACGCGCGTGATTTTCACGCGCATCGCAGGGACCTATATTAGTCTATGGGGCCGTTCAGACAGTCCGTTATTTTCACGCAGCGTATGTCCGCTGCGTGAAACGCATCACATGTCCTATATTTGTGCGCTGTTCGCGCATCACACACCCATTGAAGTCAATGGGTGCGTGAAAACCACGCATGTCACACGGAAGCACTTCCGTGGGACAAGCGTGATTCGCGCAACAGCACTGTAAAGGATGAATGAAAACAGAAAAGCACCACGTTTTCTGTTTACAAACATCCAAACAGAGTGTCATTATGATGGCGGCTGCACGAAAAATCACGCAGCCGCGCATCATATGGTGATGACACACGGAGCTGTTAGGTGCCTTTTGCGCGCTCAAAACACCGCGTTTTTCGCGTGCGCAAAACGCACACACTCGTGTAAACCCGGCCTAATAGTAATTAACCCCATCATGTACCTCACACATTAACCCATTATGACTGAGAAACATGATGGGGTTAATTACTATTAATGTGAGGCACATTCAAAATTCAGCATCACACCTCGCGCCTCACATTAGAAAACGAAATAACTTTTTATTTTATTTTATTACTGTTCACAAAGTAAATGAAGTATCGGTATTGAAGTCCAAATTTTGGTATCGTGACATCCCTACACTGTGGGTCGCGTCCCCTGGGGGTCGCAAGTCACTAGCCGAGGTCCCGGTTCCATTCAATCCTGGAGCAAGGAGCTGACATCTCCTTGATCCAGCATTCCCTGTGCCCTGAGCGGCTCGACACAGGCTGGCGGGATGTAGCGACATCATCGCGCCTGTCTGCGCCGAGTCACTCATAGTACACACCGGAGGAAGCGAAGGATCCTCCACCGGACGTGGGAACGGGGATAGGTAAGTAATTATGCTATTTTTCTATTATGCACATATGGGGGCATTATACTGTATGGGGAGCATTATACGGTATGGGGCTGTTTTGGGGGGGCTTTATACGTTATGGGGCATCATACTGTGTGGGGGCAGCTATGGGAGCATTATACTGTGTGGCGGCATTATACTATGGGGGCTGTTGGGCAAGGCGTCTGGTCATAGGCGCGCGCAGGGGTCCGATGATGGTGGTGCTGAGGAGTGGTAGGGGGGCCCAAGCTGAATTCTTGCACCCGGGCCCATGAGCCTTTAGCTACGCCCCTGGATTCGGGCATCCCTGCAATGGTGAACACCTGCAATGCAACGGGGTTAATGACAAAGCAGATACATCACATCACATCAACGCTCCCGAAATCTTGACGGGGACGCTCTCTGACGCCTTTGCGGTCTTTGCGGCAACGGTGATCCATCTCTCTCCCATCTCCCAGGCGCGGGCCTCCGCAACCACGGCGCCCTTGGCCTTTGTGCCGTATCCAGTTGAACAGTCTCCCAGTCCAGCAATGAGATGACAGGCAATCTCAGGGCCCTCAGAAATCCCGGGAGTTCCGCATGTGTATGCAACGAGACAGTTCTGTCCTCCATTCGCACAAGCAAGGCAAAGGGGAATCCCCACCGATACGATATCCCCCGCTGCTGCAACAGCGCACAGAAAGCAAAGGGCGCATCATCCCACGCTTCCTCAGGGTGCGTCTCGATAGATCCGGAAACAGGAGTAGTTTGGCCCCATCGAAATCAATCTCTGCCTTCAATCTCGCCTTCTGTAGAATCTTTTCTTTTAGGCCATAGTAGTGGATACGGCAGATGATATCGCGTGGTCTAGTAGCATCCGCGCTCTGTGAGCTTGATCTATTTCGATATAAGTATCCACTGGTCGATTCAGTAAGGTGTTAAAGATACCCATCAGCGTCGGCGTTAGGTCAGCAGTTTTAGTTGCTTCCGGCAAGCCTCTCAGACGAATATTATTTCTCCTGTTCCTGTTTTCCAGGTTGTCCAGCTTCCCTTGTAGCTGTCGCTGTTGTAAGCCCGAAACTCTCTGCGCCTCCGTAAGCTGTTGTATAGTTTCCGACACCGAGTCTTTCCATGCTTCCAATGCCCCCACCTTAGCACGCAAGGCAGTTACTTCAGTTTGGACCACATGTAGATCCCTGCGCCACATGACTTTCAGGTCGGCCGCCATCTCCTCCATGTCCATCTTAGAGGGGAGAAGCGCCAATAGGGCTTGCAATTCCAGATGGCCCCTGAGTGTCTGGGCCGCCCGGTCCGGTGGCGGTAAATCCCCCATCAGGCTGCCTCCTCCAGAGGAAAGTGGGGAGGCATTCTCTCCCTCACTCCCCCTATGTCGCCGTCTCCGGCATGTCTCTGGGGTTCTCCCCCTTTCTTCTGAGGAGTAATCCTCCCCCTCCTCTTCCCCAGGAGCTGCCTGAGCCTGGTCAGACTCCTGCTCCGGCATCATTCCCTGGCTTGTCATCGGGGCAACACCTTCCAGGTCCCTCCCGGTGACCTGCATCGAGATACCGGCCGGCACACTGCCTCTCACCTCCCCAGCGCATATCTCTTGCGCAGCTGCCAAGCTCCGGTCCCGGCCGCCATATTGGGTCCACCACAAGGCATCGGCGGATGCAGGTAAGTGGCTTCCCCTGCCGTCACTGCTCGCTCCTGGGCTCCACTTAGCCGTCTCCTCCGCCAGCTTCTTCATCGTCTACACCGCAGACTGGGCCTGCCCGCGTCCGAGGGATGTCCTGGCTTCCGCCCTCTCTTGCGATAGCTCACCTCGCTCCTGGTCGATCTTGGAGCCTCCTCGATGTCCGGGACACTTCGGGTAAGGGTGCCCGGTCTCGACCCCTCTCCTGTCCGTCATCCCTTGTTAGGGAACCGGGGGCCCTTGCATCTGTCCGCTCTACCTCTTGTGCGAGCATCTCTGCCAGGCTGCGAGCTACCCGGGCTGGGCTGCACACCACGCTTCCAGCCAGCGGTTCCGTCAGTTGCGGCGTCTCGGCTCCTTCCGAGCTCGAATCCCCGGCTGCCAGTGGTGTAAAAAAATTAGAAATGGGGGTATCTGTACCCCCTTGTGTCAGGGAACCCCGTGGTGTCTTTTTGGACCGGGTTTTCCCCATGTTACTGCCCGGCCTGTCCCTTTTTAGCTCAGGCTGCTGGAGAGCTCACTCACACATGTCTGCTCTCCAGCTCGTCCAGCCACGCCCCCCCCCCAGATTTTTTCGTTTTGTGTAATGTTAAACGATAGAATTTAGGCTCCCTGTAGCCACCTCTAGAGGGAGCTTAGGAGCTTACTGCATACTGTTTACACATTAAACACAAACATTTAACTCCATGCAGTATGCTACTATGCTCAGGCAGCCAGAAGTTTATCATTTAACTCTATATGCAAATGATTTGGAGATTAAAAAAACACCAAAAAATAGCTCCAACTTCTATAAAGATATATTAACTGGTTCAGGTCGGGCTATTTTGGGCCTTCAGGATCAGACATGTTTAGCCATTTTAAATATGTGTTAGTTAAATGGCTAACACTTTCTTATTTGTTTGGCTATAAAAATTACTTTTTTTTCTTGAACAATGCAGGTTTCTTTTCTTATCATTGTTATACATATAATATTTGATTTTGTAAGTATTTTAGGCTTATAGTTTATAAAAAAAGAGAAAAAAAATGCTTTTTTACCGTTTTAAATAATTTTTTCTGGTGATAATATAGTATTACTCTAAAATGTACTTTTTATTTGTGATCATCATTGTATCCCATACATTTTTATATATCACATGTCTATTTTACGGTAGTTGAGTCAAGTCTAGCGTTATGATACTGAATGGCAGGGGGGAGCGTGTTATTTGGGGGGTATTTTATGTGCATTTTTATTTAATTTAGTTTTGTATTTTGCTTTTATTAGCTTCTAATAACTACTGTTATTATTATTATTATTATTATAGTCTGTTCCTCAAAGTTCGGAAAAGACCATTGGGAGAGTTTATTATTTCATTTTACAGTTTAACCGATTTTTGGGCCTCTGTACATTAAAAACACAAAATGGTGTTCAAGGGTAGTGTTCTTAAGGGGTTATTTGTATTGAGAAGTTCATGGTAATGTTTAATAGTATATTTAAATGAGACCATTTTGTTGCGATTTATTGTAATCACAGCACAAGCATGACCGAGATGTGAAAAAACATCTGTAAGTTTGCCTCTACCATTTGAAATACTGTACATGCAGTCCTGATAGGGCTTGTTCACACCTACGTCAATGTTTCCGTTGTTCTACTTCATCAGAGGAGCAAAACGACAAAAATATTGGAGGCTCCGGATCCGTTACATGACGGACACTATCGGTGCCCGACGGAACCCATTGATTTTAATGGGTTTTGTTAGGCTTTTCGTAATGGTGCCCGTGGCTTTAGCAGAAACAATAGCGCAGCATGCTGCGCTATTATTTCCGGTGTTTTTGGCGAGATCTGTGATGGAGGACCCAAACGGAGCCTCCAATGCAGATGTGAACAGACACTTAATGACAAATATTCACACAACAAAAAGGATTGTTTACGAAAAAAGTTAACTGAAATGTATTGTATGTACTTAAATAGATGTATTTGATTTCTCTAATTTACGATAAAGAGGCCATGCTTCCAAAATCTTATCAACTATAAATTACTCATACAATTACCAAAAAGCTGTTTCCAATTAGTAGGAAAGGTTTATGCTAATGGTAATTATTTATTGCTAATCTTCTTTACTCAGCACAGCTTTGCAGGAAGCAAAAGATTTATCATAATCTAGGAACCTTTACTGCATCCTTTGGCAGAAGAGATTTGTATGTACCAATACAAGGCAAAGAACTGCGAGATCCTTGAATGTAACCTTATGCTTGTACATATTTATTAATCTTTTATGGAGCAGGCATCAAATCTTGTAATAATTTACACTGAAAGAAAGAACTCACAGCAATCTGACAGCTATCAACTCCATAAGGAACAGTATGAGACCACAGAAAGCCTCTAATACCTGCCGTTAAGGTCACTACACTTTGCAACAACACGGGTCATGTGTATAAAGAACACAAATAAAAAGGTGGGAGTCTATACTATTCCTCCCAGTGGCGTAGCTATAGGGGTCGCAGCGGTCGCAATTGCGACGAGCCCCAAAGCCACGGGGCCCCAAAGCCCCCCGCACCACATCAATAAAAATTTACTATAGTAACTGGGGCCGCAGGCCCCTGTTACTATAGTAACTACAGTACTTACCTTCCTGCTTCCGGAGCGCAGTGGAGGTCCTGACGTCACAGCGCTGTGCAAAGCGCATGAGGTCACAACGCTATGCGCCACGCACAGCATCCTGATCCTGGATAGAGTCAGGATATCCGCTGCGGCTGAAGAGGAGGGTAAGATTAATATCCCTGTCTGCTGAAATTGATTGGCGGGGTCCGACTCCTGGGAATCCGCCAATCAGCTGTTTTGAAGGGTCCACAGCGCTCGTACGACAGCTGCTTCCCCTTCATTCCGGTCACTTGCTCACACTGTGAATCCATGTCAGGGATTCACAGTGTGAGCGAGCAAGTGAAATGAAGGGGAAGCAGCTATCATACGAGCGCTGCGGCCCCTTCAAAATAGCTGATTGGCGGGTCCCGGGAGACGGACCCCGAACCCATCAGCTATTGATGGTCTATACTGAGGATAGGCCATCAATGTTTAGGGACTGGACAACCCCTTTAAGCCTACGATGTAGCAGGCTTAGAGGGACATGAGACAGGATCACACATTGTGTGATGCTGTCTGCTGGGCCCTGTATCTAAGCCAATCACATGGTAGGCTTAGATACATGGCCCATGTGTCGTCCTGTCTGATGGGCCCTGTATATAAGCCTACCACACGTTAGACTTATATACAGGACCCCAGCAGACCGTAATCTTATTGTAATGACGGGGGGTGGGGAGACAGACAAGTGAGCCCTAATCTACCCGCCACTCAGTCCCTGCCTACTTGCAACGACCCGCCCTAGGCGACGGGGTACAACTGGGCGACAGTCCCTACGCTCAATAAGTGCACGACAGACAAACAGACAAGGGTACACAGAGCTAGGGGGAGAAAGGGGCAGATGCCCACGGCAACACCGTGAGCAACAAGAGAAGTAAACAAGCCGAGTCAAACCAGGAGTCTACGAGGTACCAAACGCAGAGCATGAGAGTAGTCAGCAAGCCGGGGTCAATATGAAGCAAGGGCAATAGTACAAGACGCTGCAGCAGGGCCACAAAACCAAACGAAAAGAATCACAAGCAAAGGAGGAACAGGAAAGGCAGGTATAAATAGACAGAGGGCGGCAGCTAGCTCCGTCTGGCCAGGCTGTGATAGGTTCTCCCACTCCTAAGCCTGCCACCCTGAGTGGTGGGACATGGAGTCAGTCTCACAGACATAGAAGCAGGTGCAGACTGATTATCTATGGGCGTTAACCCCGAAGCTGTGCCTGGCAGATCCTTTACACTTATACTGTATAACATTACTGTCTGCTGGGGCCCTGTATCTAAGCATCTTACATAACCACATGGTAAGCTTAGATACAGGGCTCATATGTGAAACTGTCTGCTGGACCCTGTATCTAAGCCTACCTTGACAGACAGTATCACACATGGGCCCTGTATCTAAGCCTACCACATGTGTTACTAATAGTTTTTGTTGTGTTTGAGGTTTTTTTACAGGCTCGGTCATTGGACTACGTCGGATTCGAGGACTACTTCGATGACGGCTTTTTTATTATCAATAAAATTGTTAATGAGGGTTGTGTGTTTTTTTTATTTCAATAAAATATTTTTTCTATGTCTTTTGTGTTTTTTGTTTTAAACTATATTACTACCGCCTTAGTAATGGCCGCTGGCTGACTGACAGCATTTGTTACTAATGCGGGGCTTAGTATTAGCCGGTGCAGAGGCTAACACTAACCCCCATTATTACCCCGGTACCCACCGCCACCAGGGGTGCTGGGAAGAGCCAGGTACGATCCAGTACCTGACCATCTGTAGCGATGGTTGGCCACCGGGGCGGCCGCAGGCTGGTATTATGAGACAGGGACAGGCCAGAAACAGCGGCTCTTCCCACCCTGGTAATGCTAGGCTGCTACTGCTTTATTGTATCTGGCTGGTTATGAAAAATGGGGGGGATCCCACGTCATTTTTCAAAAAAAATAAATAATTGGAAAGAGCGATGTGGGATCCCCCCCAATTTTCATAACCAGCCAGATACAACACAGCAGCAGCAGCCTAGCATTACCAGGGTGGGGAGGGCCGCTGTTTTTGGCCTTCCCAAGCCTTCTAATACCAGCCTGCGGCAGACCTGGTGCCGCCAATCACTACAGATGGTCGGGTACTGGATCGTACTCGGCTCTTCCCGGAACCCCTGGTGGCGGTGGGTACCCGGGTAATAATGGGGATTAGTGTTAGCCTCTGCACCGGCATAACATTAAGCCCGGCCTTCGTAATGGAGTTTGTCAATCAGCCAGTGGCTATTACTAAGGCGGTAATAATAAAGTTTAAAAAAATACAATAGAAAAAATATTTTATTGAAATAAAAAACATACACAATCCTCATTAACCACTTTATTGAGAATAAAAAAACACTGTCATTTAAGTAGTCCTCGAATCCGACGTAGTCCAACGATCGAACCTGTAAAAAAACACAAGAAAATAATTAGTAACATATAAAAAAGCAAAACAAATATTATTCTTACCTTTCCTGGGTCCAGCGCTGGAGCCGCAATGTCAGCGAGCTGGGCCCTATATCTAATCCTATCATGTGTGATACTGTCTGCGGTGCTGTGTATCTAATCCAATCATGTGTGATTCTGCCTGCTGAGCCACTGTATCTAATCCTATCCATAGTTTATAGGGTCGTAGTGCTATAGATATGCTGTCTCCTATACACACACACACACACACACACATTTTTTGGGGGATATATGTATTGGGGCTATCTCCCCTGACATTTTAAGTCCTTAGTGACGCCCCTGGCTGCTAGTGCTGCATTGTTGAGACCCAGCGATGCAGCTGAAAGCTGCGGGCCGTCGACCATGAGAAGTTTGCAGGGGGGGGGGATCCAATAAGAACTTTTGCATCGGGGCCCATGAGCCTTTAGCTACACCCCTGATTCCTCTCCTTCAAGAGGGGAAAAAAAGACATAGAGATCTGCTGTAGTCTGAAGTGTGATATCCACATCCTTCTTTCAGTTATTCTTATTATTTTTGTAAGGTTCACAAGCCCTATTCCACAAATCATCAAACACAAATCTATACTCACCTACTACTCACTGCTGTTGTGGAGAATGGTTTAAGTTTACGTTGTTTCTTCAGTTTGTCCCCTATTCTCTAATCCCTCTTTACCACCAGGTTTAGAAACTAGAAGTTTTCTTTGGTGAAGAATGCAAAAGCTTTCTTGTCTACATGATTTTCTACTCAACAATAAGTTAATGCAAGAGTCCTATTTTAGGATAACATTTTGCGCACGTTCCTCTAAGGAGTTCAGGCTCAAATCCCCTACTTAGCGTTGGAAAGACTAGCAATTTATACCCCTCGCAGAGTTGGTTTTATTTCATATATTTATAGCAAAACTGATGGGGTCAATGTTGTGAATTTAGTAGTAAAGGCAACTGGCAAGTCAAGTTAGTGCAATCTTCACTAACCCGTTAGTGACCGCCCCATAGTGTTTTTGCGGCGGCCACTAACGGGCTTTATTCCAATGCAATAGCCTTTTTAGAGCACTGCATCAGAATAAATAAAAAGAGCAGAGAGTCGTTAAATGTCCCTGCTCTCAGCTACCAGAGGTAGCTGAGGGCTGGGGGCATCCCTGCTCGAACGGGTGAAATCGATATTAGTATCGATCTCACACGTTTAACCCTTCAGATGCGGCGCTCAATAGCGAGTGCCGCATCTGAGTTACATAGTTACATAGTTACATAGTTAGTACGGCTGAAAAAAGACACATGTCCATCAAGTTCAACCAAGGGAAGGGAAAAGGGAAGGAAAAATTTCTACACATAGGAGCTAATATTTTTTTGTTCTAGGAAATTATCTAACCCTTTTTTAAAGCCATCTACTGTCCCTGCTGTGACCAGCTCCTGCGGTAGGCTATTCCATAGATTCACAGTTCTCACTGTAAAGAAGCCTTGTCGCCTCTGCAGCTTGAACCTTTTTTTCCCCCTTGTGCCCCCTTGTTTTTTGAGGGGGTTTTACAAGGAACAGGATTTCACCATATTTTTTGTATGTGCCATTAATATATTTATATAAGTTAATCATGTCCCCCCTTAGTCGTCTTTTTTCAAAGCTAAATAGGTTTAATTCTTTCAATCTTTCCTCATAACTTAAATTCTCCATGCCCCTAATTAGCTTCGTTGCTCTTCTTTGTATTTTTTCCAACTCCAGGGCATCCTTTCTATGAACTGGAGCCCAGAACTGAACTGCATATTCTAGATGAGGCCTCACTAATGCTTTGTAAAGTGGTAATATTACATCCCTGTCCCGCGAGTCCATGACTCTTTTAATACACGACAATATCCTGCTGGCCTTTGAAGCAGCTGATTGACACTGCATGCTGTTATTGAGTTTATGATTTACAAGTACACCCAGATCCTTCTCAACAAGTGAATCCGCCAGTGTAGCTCCCCCTAGGACATAGGAAGGGAGCTCCCTCTCTCTCCCACCGGCACCCGGCGATAAGATCGCCGAGAGTCTGTGTCTCCGATGGCAGCTGGGGTCCTAATAAAGGCCCCCAGGTCTGCCTGTAGTGTATGCCTGCTAGGTCATGCCAGAGGCATGGCCTAGCAGATGCCTGTCCGTTTTACACGGACAGGCATAATACACTGCAATACAGAAGTATAGCAGTGTATTATAAATGCGATCGGATAATCGCATAGTGAAGTCCCCTAGTGGGACTAGTAAAAAAGTAAAGACAAAGTTTAATAAAAAGTGAAAATAAAAAGTGAAAAAAAATTAATGAAAAACCCACTTTTTCCCCTCACAAAATGTTTTATTATTAAAAAACAAAATAAAGTAAAAAGGTTACACATATTTGGTATCGCCGCGTCCGTAACGACCGCAACTATCATTTAACCCGCACGGTGAACGTCGTAAAAAATAAAATAAAGAACATGCAAAAATTATTTTTGACTCCTTGACTTCCTTGACTCCAGCCTTAAAAAAAAAGTGATAAAAAGTGATCAAAAAGTCGCATCTACTCCAAAATGGTACCAATAAAAACCACAAGTCATCCCCCCCAAAAAATGCCCTCATACAACTGCATCGACGAAATAATAAAAAAGTTACGGCTCTTCAAATATGGAGACACAAAAATAAATAATACAAAATCTATATAAATTTGGTATCGTTGCAATCATGAATAAAGTTATTGTGTTATTTATACCACACGGTAAACGGCGTAAATTTAGGACACAAAAAAGTGTGGCAAAAATTGCAGTTTTTTTTCTATTCCCCCCCAAAAAAAAGTTTATAAAAGTTAATCAATAAATTCTCTGTACCTCAAAATGGTGCTATTAAAAATTACAACTTGTCCCACAAAAAACAAGACCTTATATAGCTATGTCGACGAAAAAATAAAAAAGTTATAGCTCTTTGAATGAGACGATGGAAAAACGTAAAAAATGGCTAGGTCATTAAGGTCTAAAATAGGCTGGTCATTAAGGGGTTAAAGATCCTGCACAGAGCAACCTGGTTCCAACTCGGCTGCATGCTGCATACCCTCTCTCCCCTTTGTATTCATGGATGAGGGGCACTAGGCTCTATGTATCATTCCTGGTGAAACTGTGAAAAACTTAGCTCCTTTTGGACTTCCTTCTGTTCCCTTATAGCTGAGGTATGGAATACCCATTTTCATAAACACCCTTCGGTCTGCCCAGGGGTGAACCTAGCCCCGCTGCTGCCTGAGGCAAACTATAAAAAGTGCCCCCCCCCCCCAAATCTATCAGAGTTTTCTCATTACTATCTTTACACAAACACGCAATATATACATTTTTTAAATAGGAAAACATTTGATGTTTATTTGTTAGGCCCCGTTAGGCCCTGTTCACATGGAGTATTTTGAAGAGTTTTTTGGCGCGGAGACCGCTCCGCAAAACTCGTCAAAAAACAGCCGAAAATGCCTCCAGAGAAAGAAGGGACATGCTCTATCTTCACGCGTTTACGCCTCTTACTTCCCATTGACATCAATGGGAGGCAGAGAAAGCGTATTTCGCTGAGTTTTTTGCCCATAGCACTCAATGGGCGCAAGCGAAAAACGCAGCGAAAAACGCGGCGAAAATCACGGAAAATGACGTGCAGGAAGGACAAAATCTGCCTCAAAATCTCAAACGGAATTTTGAGGCAGAATTTTCCTCCTGCAAAAAACTCTGTGTGAACATAGCCTAAAAGTGCTGTTTGAAGTATGGAAAATATTTAAAGAATTATTCTTACTGCCAATCAGTGCAGTGCAAATAGTACAGTCTGCACTGCACTGCCCCATATCTTTCCTCGGCAGCCAGTTTAATTTGCGGCGTTACTCTCTGCAATGACATTCAGGCCAGTCCAGGACGGATCGCGCTTAGCGCTGTTTTGAAGCGGCACATCCTGGGCTGGTTTCTTTGCTCTACCTGCTGTATTGTAGTGGTCTGCCTGTGCTGACTTGAAGCCAGTGGTGGATTAACATGATCTTAGGCCCTGGGCTGTACACAAGTTATGGGCCCACATACCACACGTAAGTATCACCAAAATGTCAAAGTACATCACATGCCACTCTGCAGACTGTCTCTTAGCCTGATCATCTGCTGCCACACTCACACTTCCCCACAGCCCCCACCACATGACCATGGGATTACAGAGCTCGCCCCCTTCGAACCCTTTCACTTAACCTCCCCTTCAATACCGTCCACACCCTTTTCTACTTCATGGCCCTTCCTCTCTTCCATGCCACTCTCCCATCCCTAGTAAAACACACGAGACAGTGGGTTGGAAAATTTCGGCCACAGCAGCCATTTTATTAACAAATTTACATGAACATAAAACATAGCTTTATAAATAACATTACTAGGAAAGGGAAGTCCTTGGAGCTCCAAAACTTTGGCGCCTAACTGCCCCCTGTATAGCTACTTACCCCCAGCCGTCTCCCTACAGGTTCAGGGGCACCTTTCTAATCCGCAGTTGGCTTGCCAAGTTTGTAAAACCACTCCCCGGGACACCACCCAGCAGGAGGCCAAAATACGCCCATATCCATGAGCAATTATGTACTTGGCACCATACCTCTGATGAATCCCCAACTTCAAATTACCACCAACTCCAAGGACCCCCCAATCCGCCACACGAGCATACTTAAACCACCTTTAAGTATGCGAGCCCCCACCATCCATCATTGCACGTTCAATCCCTTCCTGAATACGCAAAGCCCAGAGGTCAATGCCCACCGAATTCAGATGCACTCAGTCACCTAGCCAATATTTTCCTTGGCCATCCTCAAAATCATAGTGCCGGACGAAAAAAAAAACAATTTTTCACCACAAAGCTGGAAACCGCCCGATTAACTTTTACCCGGGCCTTGTTTATACGCGCTACCGAATGCGCATTTCGCCATACACTCCGCGGTACAATTTCAGACCAAATCACCTTCACCTTCGGAAAACAGGACCACAGCCGGAGAAGATCATACTTAACATCCCGAATTAGCTCTCTAAACGGACGAGTACCTAAATCGTTACCCCCCACATGAAGGACCAACAAATCAGGAACCCGATCCAACTGAGCATACCGATGAAAATCCGGCAAAACTCGACTCCACACCATGCCGCGCGTGCCCAGCCACCGTATCACCACCGATGACCTTTGGAACCCCAGTTGCCGTCCATCCGGCCGAACATCAGTCCTTAAAGCCCCCCAGTGCACATACAAGTGTCCAAGTATCCACACAAGTGCAGGTGAGCCACCTGTAATAGAAGAATAACAAAGATGACACAACCCGGAAATAGAATTAAGAGATGAGGAATGAGGAACGACAAGAAAAGAGAGAGGGGAGAGGGGGAAGGAGAGGGAGGGGGGTGGGGGGAGAGGGAGGGAGAGGGGGGGAGAGAGTATGAAGAAGAGAAAAGAGCAAACAACCCCCATCCCGCCACATCCGTGATCACAAATCACATAAACTGGAGACGCACGTAGGACTTATACCTCACAGAATCCCAACGACCTATGCGCTTCACCACCTCAGGCCCCAGACCCCATGATGCTGCTTCCGTAGCTGCCCCAATACGAAAAGAGTGTGGTGAGTAAATAGCCTTGTCCAAACCCAACACCTCCAAACACCTACGGAAAACAACTGTGAACTGGCATCGTGACAAGAAGGAACCATCCTCATGGCATAACAGCGGCCCCCCGCTACTCCTTTTTAGTACGGAGTACCGCGCAAAGCATCTCACCGGGCACATCCCTACCCCCGCCACTGCCCCCAGCACCACCCATTTTCCCTTATCCCCCTGATCCGTTTTCGACCGCCTCACCCAAAACTCCACTCTCTCCACACCTCCTAGTACATCTTCCGATTGCAAACCCCCCGCTCTCTTCTTGCTGGGGGCCACTAGCTAACCCACCCGTAAGGCCCCAAAAAACGCCCACGAAAAAGCCAACTGAAACAATGCTACTTCAAAAACCGAAAAACACACCCTCACCAATACGTCACCTAACTGCTCCAAGAGCGCAAAAGAAACCGGGCGACGGCCGTCCGGCCGCCCCGCCCCCTTTTTCGGAAACCCCTTTAAAGCCTGGACAATCAAGAAATCCTTCGTCAAGTCCGTCAACCCCCTTAGTTTAAAACCAAAGGCCAAAGCCGAAATAAAACGATTCACCTTAGACACCGACCAGCCCTCTACCGACACCTGACCCAGGAAACCCAATAAAGCTACCCTCTGGTCCTCCAAAGACCCGACTTTGGGCAAACCTGATAACCATGACACCCAGTCCTTCCACGCCGCGTCATACGCCAACCATGTACCAGGCGCTAGAGAGGACGTGATCAAACCTCCTGCTGCTCGCAAAACCAAGTCCCAAAGCCGCTCTGGGAAAGCGACCCCTTCCAGATCCGCCTCCGGTGCCAACAGACGAAACCGCTCCCACTGTAGGCGAGAGAGAGAATCCGCAATGTCATTATGCACCCCCGGAACGTGAACAGCAACAATCCAAGCATTGAGTGACAAACATCGCAACACCAGACCACGCAACAGCCTAACCACCGGGGGGGAAGACGCCGACACATTACTGATTGCCAACACCACCCCCATGTTATCGCAGTGGAACCGCACCTTGCTATTTTGAAAACGCTCCCCCCAAATCTCCACCGCAACCACTATCGGGAAGAGTTCCAGAAGGACAAGATTACGAACCAGTCCCCAAGATACCCATTCACACGGCCACTGCCCAACGCACCATTGTCCTTTACAATATATACCGAAACCCACGCTACCGGAAGCATCTGTAAACAATTCCCATTGGATATTATCCACCACCGGCGAAATAAGTAACGACTTCCCATTATACAATTATAAAAACTCCCTCCAAACCCCAGCCGTCGCTGATGCCAACCTCCTACAAAAAACTCTGCCTATGGGCATTATCCGGCAAGCAAAATTAAGTTTCCCTAACAACGACTGCAAATCCCGCAGCTGAATCTTACGAAGCCGGCCAGTCCTGCTCACCTCCAGTCGCAGCGCATCCAGCTTATCACTAGGAAGTCGGCATTCCATTGCCACCGAATCCAGGGTAATACCAAGAAAAACTATACAAGTGCTGGGCCCTTCAGTCTTCTCCGGGGATAACGGAACCCCAAAACGATGAGCGACCCACTGGATTGCCCCCAGCAAATTAGCGCACACCCCCGAACTTGATGGGCCCACACACAGAAAGTAATCCAAATAATGGATGACCGACTCTAAACCTCGCGGATTACCCATTCCAGGAACGAACTGAACGCCTCAAAGTAAGCACAAGAGACAGAGCAACCCGTTGGGAGACACCGATCCATATAGTAAGCCCCCTCCCAGTAACTCCCTAACAGCCGCTGGCTGTCCGGGTGAGCCGGGAGAAGCCGGAAAGCCGCCTCAATGTCGGTCTTAGCCATAAGGGCCCCAGCACCGTACCGTCGCACCCACTCGACCGCTGCGTCAAACGACGTGTATACCACCGAGCACTACTTCGGATTCGTGGACAACTTCAATGACAGCGTTTTTTTATTCTCAATAAAATGGTTAATGGGGGTTGTGTGTTTTTGTTTCAATAAAATATTTTTTCTGTGTGCTTGTACTTTTTTAAACTTTATTATTGCCGCCTTAGTAATGTCTGCTGGCTGATTGATAACCTCCATTACTAAGGTGGGGCTTAATGTTAGCAGGTGCAGAGGCTAACACTAACCCCCATTATTACCCCGGTACCCACCACCACCAGGAGTGCTGGGAAGAGCCGGGTACGAACCAGTACCCAACCATCTGCAGTGACGGTCAGATACCGGGGTGGCCGCAGGTTGGTAATATTAGGCTGGGGATTACCACCCTGGTAATGCTGCCTGCTGCTGATGTGTTGCATCTGGCTGGTTATGAAAATTAGGGGGGACCCCACATCGTTCTATCCAATTATTTTGTATTTTTTTTTTTTTTTAATGACGTGGGGTCCCCCCCATTTTTCATAACCAGCCAGATACAATAAAGCAGCAGCAGCCTAGCATTACCAGGGTGGGAAGGGCCACTGTATAAGGCCTTCCGCCAGCCTGCGGCCACCCCATTGCCCAACCATCACTACAGATGGTCAAGTACTGGATCGTACCCGGATCTTCCCAGCACCCCTGGTGGCGGTGGGTACCGGGGTAATAAAGGGGGTTAGTGTTAGCCTCTGTACCGGCTAACTCAGCCAGCGGCCATTACTAAGGCGATAGTAATAAAGTTTAAAAAAAAACACAAAGACATAGAAAAAATATTTTATTGAAATAAAAATAAACCACACAACCCTCATTAACCATTTTATTGATAATAAAAAAAGCCGTCATCGAAGTACTCCTGGAATCTAAAATCTTGTGTAAGAAAACACAAAAAAAACGATTAGTAACACATGTGTTAGGCTTAGATACAGGGCCCATGTGTGAAGCTGTCTGTGGGACCCTGTATCTAAGCCTACCACAAGGTAGGCTTAGATACAGGGTCAGGCAGACAGTAATCTTATACAGTAATACAGGGCCCATCAGACAGGATCACACATGGGCCATGTATCTAAGCCTACCATGTGATTGGCTTAGATACAGGGCCCAGCAGACAGCATCACACAATCTGTGATCCTGTCTCATGGGCCCTCTAAGCCTGCTACATCGTAGGCTTAAAGGACTTGTCCAGTCCCTAAACATTGATGGCCTATCCTCAGGATAGGCCATCAATAGCTGATGTGTCGGGGTCCGTCTCCCGGGACCCGCCAATCAGCTGTTTTGAAGGGGCCGCAGCACTCGTACAACAGCTGCTTCCCCTTCATTTCCCTTACTCGCTCACACTGTGAATCGCCGACACCGATTCACAGTGTGACCTGAATGAAGTGACCGGAATAAAGGGGAAGCAGCTCTCGTACGAACATATATATATATAAAACACACACATTTACACACTCATACACACACTTACCTTCTATGTAGGATCTCTAATGCAGACAGTCTCATATATAGACGAGAATCATATACAGTGAAGGAAATAAGTATTTGATCCCTTGCTGATTTTGTAAGTTTGCCCACTGTCAAAGACATGAACAGTCTAGAATTTTTAGGCTAGGTTAATTTTACCAGTGAGAGATAGATTATATAAACAAAAAAAAAGAAAATCACATAGTCAAAATGATATATACAGTGGAGGAAATAAGTATTTGATCCCTTGCTGATTTTGTAAGTTTGCCCACTGTCAAAGTCATGAACAGTCTAGAATTTTTAGGCTAGGTTAATTTTACCAGTGAGAGATAGATTACATAAAAAAAGAAAAAAGAAAATCACATTGTCAAAATTATATATATTTATTTGCATTGTGCACAGAGAAATAAGTATTTGATCCCCTACCAACCATTAAGAGTTCAGCCTCCTCCAGACCAGTTACACGCTCCAAATCAACTTGGTGCCTGCATTATAGACAGCTGTCTTACATGGTCACCTGTATAAAAGACTCCTGTCCACAGACTCAAATAATCAGTCTGACTCTAACCTCTACAACATGGGCAAGACCAAAGAGCTTTCTAAGGATGTCAGGGACAAGATCATAGACCTGCACAAGGCTGGAATGGGCTACAAAACCATAAGTAAGACACTGGGTGAGAAGGAGCCAACTGTTGGTGCAATAGTAAGAAAATGGAAGACATACAAAATGACTGTCAATCGACATCGATCTGGGGCTCCATGCAAAATCTCACCTCGTGGGGTATCCTTGATCCTGAGGAAGGTGAGAGCTCAGTCAAAAACTACAAGGGGGGAACTTGTTAATGATCTCAAGGCAGCTGAGACCACAGTCACCAAGAAAACCATTGGTAACACATTACGCCGTAATGGATTAAAATCCTGCAGTGCCCGCAAGGTCCCCCTGCTCAAGAAGGCACATGTACAGGCCCGTCTGAAGTTTGCAAATGAACATCTGGATGATTCTGAGAGTGATTGGGAGAAGGTCCTGTGGTCAGATGAGACTAAAATTGAGCTCTTTGGCATTAACTCAACTCGCCGTTTTTGGAGGAAGAGAAATGCTGCCTATGACCCAAAGAACACCGTCCCCACTGTCAAGCATGGAGGTGGAAACATTATGTTTTGGGGGTGTTTCTCTGCTAAGGGCAGAGGACTACTTCACCGCATCAATGGGAGAATGGATGGAGCCATGTACCGTCATATCCTGAGTGACAACCTCCTTCCCTCCACCAGGACATTAAAAATGGCTCGTGGCTGGGTCTTCCAGCATGACAATGACCCGAAACATACAGCCAAGGCAACAAAGGAGTGGCTCAAAAAGAAGCACATTAAGGTCATGGAGTGGCCTAGCCAGTCTCCAGACCTTAATCCCATCGAAAACTTATGGAGGGAGCTGAAGATCCGAGTTGCCAAGTGACAGCCTCAAAATCGTAATGATTTACACATGATCTGCAAAGAGGAGTGGGCCAAAATTCCATCTAACATGTGTGCAAACCTCATCATCAACTACAAAAAGCGTATGACTGCTGTGCTTGCCAACAAGGGTTTTGCCACCAAGTATTAAGTCTCGTTTGCCAAAGGGATCAAATACTTATTTCTCTGTGCACAATGCAAATAAATATATATAATTTTGACAATGTGATTTTCTTTTTTTTTTTTTATATATATAATCTATCTCTCACTGGTAAAATTAACCTAGCCTAAAAATTCTAGACTGTTCATGTCTTTGACAGTGGGCAAACTTACAAAATCAGCAAGGGATCAAATACTTATTTCCTTCACTGTATATCTATATATATATATATATATATATATATATATATATATACATATATATATATATATATATACACACACACACACATTTACACACACACACAAACAAACATTTACATACTCATACACACACTTACCTTCTAGGTAGGATCTCTCATGCAGTCTCTTAAAGCAGCAGGGTCTTTACAACATGCCCCATCCCAGGACAGCAGATATAGCCAGCTACAGAAGTAGCTGGTCTGTTAGAAGAATAGGGGGACACAGCACACGAGAGGAGGGGGGCAGAGGAGAGAGAAGCAAGGGGACACAGGAGAGGAGGGGGATACAGGAGATACAGAAGAGTGACACAGGAGAGGAGGAGGACACAGGAGAGGGAAGCAAGGGGACACAGGAGAGGAGGAGGACACAGGAGAGGGAAGCAAGGGGACACAGGAGAGGAGCGGGATACAGGAGACACAGAAGAGGGACACAGGGGAGGACTAGACACGGAGCTTCCTCTCTGCAGACGCTGAGGCTGTGAACTCTCCCCTCCCCCTTCTTCTGTGCCCCGACTGCTTCAGACGAAAGGGAGAGAGAGGGAGAGGACGTAGTTTGTATGCACAGCAGTCCTCCGCTCACCTCATGCGTCTCGTCACTTGCTTGAGGAGAGGACCACTCCTGCTGCAGACCTGCTCCTCTCTGGTGGCGCGTGCTGCATACAGCGTCAGAGAGGAGGAGGAGGAGGAGTGTTCTTACAGATGGGCACGGCTACTAAGTAAAATAATCCCCCTCCCCGGTACAGTCCATCTCTGGCTCAAAATGCCGCCCCCCACTTTCAGCTAGGCTGCGCCGCCTGAGGCTGTCGGCTCACCTCGCCTCATGGTAGGTGCGGCACTGGGTCTGCCTCTTGGGTGACAAACACTTTCATTTAAAATTTTCTGTACTTAAACTGGCCCAATTCATACTGCTTGCTGCCAGAATTCATATAGGCTTCAAATAGAAATCGCCTTATTTGTCTATTATCAAAGTTAAATCTATAGTCAATAGAATTACTATATATGAGAAAATCTAAGAAAAAAGAACCGGCTTATTTGATCTTTACCACCAGGTTTGGCAACCTTAGTTATCTTCCTCCTACTCCTTCAGCTTACATTATTATGTATCTATTTGAGATCAAGGCCTTTGTTTTCCCTTTATGATTTACCTAGCCACTCGGTGAAGTATTCTGCTAATTTTATTTCTGCCTCATATTAACTTATAAGATGTCATATTACAGCCGCTTTGGAGAATATTGTTATTTGGTTGTAAGTTTCCTAGTTGTTTTGATTCTCAATATGCCCCTCCTATGTGAGGGTAATCACTGTATTTGCCTCTTTTTCATTTTTACAAATCATACAATAAATACCATTTAAGTTAAAAGTATTAAAATTAAATAAAAATTATGTTTGAAAATAGGCATGCCCAGTTGCTAAAACATAGTGAACAGATTGATCTGGGCTAAAGCGAACCTTCGGGTCAGTTTATCTCTCTAGTCAGCATTACTTAACACTCCAATTCCAAATATCTTTAAACCCTTGACGCACCATGACGACACTGTATGTCATTGTGCGGGGGGAGAAGTATGGAGTGGGCTTGCGGGCTGAGCTTGCTCTTTACGCTGTGGGTGTCAGCTGTGTATTACTAACTGCCAGGATCAGACTACTTAACGACCATCTAAGCTGTTAGAAAGAGGGTGGCAGCTTCCTCGGACAGTGCAGATAAAATTCACAATATACTGCAATAAATTTGTATATATTAGTCCCAAGGGGGACTACATTTTTTATTTTTAAATACTAAGGCCTCATGCACACTTCGGTCGGCCGTTGTACAGCCGCTAATGATGATTCTGTGAAACACGGACAGCACACGGATGGCTTCTGTGTGCAGTCCGATGTTTCACGGACCAAATCAATGAAAAGGCTTTTCCGTCAAAAATGGGCAAGAGTAGGACCTGTCCTATTTTTGGCCGAACGGTCGCACGGTTCTGTTAAAACTACGGAAGTGTACATGGCCCCATCGAAATAAATGTGTCAGGGTGCTGTCAGTTAAAACAATGGATAGCACCCTGACGAAAAATACTGTAATGGTCATGAGGCCTTAAATAAAGTTTTTAGTAATGTACAAAACAAATTTTTAGTTTTTCGAAACTAATGTAAAAAAAACAAACTAGCATATTTGTTATGGCTGTGTCCGTAAAAGTCCGGACTACTGCAACATAACATTATTTAACCCACATGGTGAATGCCGTAAAAAAGTAAACTCGAGGAAAAAATTTAATAAACAGTGATCAAAAAGTTGTATGTGCTAAAATACTGTACCAATAAGAACTACAGCTCGCCCTGCAAGAAATAAGCCCGAAGACTGCTCTATCGATTTAAGAATAAAAAAGTTATGGCTCTCAATGTAGCGACTCAAATCTAAGGCTCGTCCCACAAAAAGCCTTCACACTGCTCCATTGACAGAAAAATAAAAAAGTTATGGCTCTTAGAAGGCGGGGAGGAAAAAAATTAAAACAAAAAATGGCCTGGACTTTCAGGAGTTAAAAGACAGCACAAACTATGAACACATTTCCTTTCCAGTATCCTTCGATCCCCTTCTAGAAAACTATTTTAAGACATAAAAGGGATATTAGGAACTGTAACTATTTTAGGGGACAAAGTCCCATAATATGAGGTAATATGGTCTCAATGGCAGGGCTCTTTTTCTTAACAGAGATATTTCACGCTGACATGGTGGTTCTTTGGCCAACTTTTTTTTCTTTTAAATGCACAAATGTTCTATTTCAGGTTCTTTCAAGTATTCTTAGGTACTTTTAAGTTTTGATCTGATTGATAAATGTGACTTGTTTGTGATTCCCTCTTTCCTTCACCCCCCCCCCCATACCCTCTTTTACTTTCTATCTTCCTTATTTCGCTCCCAAGATTTTGAATCACATATTAATGGGTATTGCTTTATTCGCTCTTCGTTGCCTTTGTATTGTCTTTTTATTTTTCTTGTTTTGAAAAAGACAAATACATTAGTTTATAAAAAAAATTGCTTAAAGATTGTTAACTAAAAAAATTAAAAGTTTAAGAAATAACTAGTAAGAGGTTTCTGTCCCTCTCACCTTGCAAAAAGTGGCGATTACTGGCACGTCGATAAACAGAAGGCATTGCACAATCTTCCCACACCACTTGATCCAATTTTTGAGGTTTTATATGGCTAAAAAATGTTGTTTTCATTCTGGCTTTTATGCCCCTCCCAAATGCCACAGAAATTTGATCATTTGCAGATCTATCGCTGAGGTTTTGTGATAGATGCTGAGATCACTCTGTGCTGGGAAGGGGAGAAGCTGTATGACGCTGTATGACAGCATTATACAACCAACACAGACACCGCCCCCAGTGAAACCTTAGCATTACCGCCAGCGCCGACTTTAGGTAGGTGGCGCCCTGTGCGAAATTATCTTTCGGTGCCCCACCCCCATCATAAGAAAAATGCCCCATAAAGAAGTATAATGCCCCCACAGTATAATGCCCTTTATAGTGCCCCAACACAGTATAATGCCCCTTTAGTGCCCCCATACAGTAAAATGCCCCCATAGCTGCCCCATACAGTATAATAATATTTAATAATATAATATATTATAACTCCTTCAAGGACACAGTATTTTGTCCTCTAATTGTGCCCATACAGTATTATGTCCCTAAGTGCCACACACAGTATATTGCCCCTACACAGTATAATGTCTGCTTAGTGTCCTCCACACAGTATTATTCCTCCCTCCCCTGGCTGACACACACACACAGTCCCCCCTTGTAGATTGTGCCCCCACTGTAGATTGTGCCATACAGCCTCCCTGTAGAGAGTGCCATATTCCCCCACCTCTCCCTTGTAGACAGTGCTATACAGCCCTCACCTCCTTGTAGACAGTGCCATAAAGCCCCCACCTCCCCCTTGTAGACAGTGCCATACAGCCCCCACTTCCCCCTTGTAGACAGCACCATACAGCCCCCACCTTCCCCTTGTAGACAGTGGCATACAGCCCCCACCTCCCCCTTGTAGACAGCGCCATACAGCCTCCATCTCCCCCTTGTAGACAGTGCCATAAAGCCCCCACCTGCCCCTTGTAGACAATGTCCCCCAAATAAAAAAAATTGTACTCACCTAGGCCCAATTCCCACGACAAACGGAGCTGCTCCACAATGCCGACGATGGGATCCTTGTGTAGGCCGGCATGATCCAGTGATATTGTCACACCAGCCTGCGCAGGGATCCTGTTCCTGTGCCTGATAGGCCACAGGCTGAACGGCCTGAAGCCTAGTACAGAGTTTCCCAACCTTTTTGGACTCGAGGCACCACTGGACAAAAAAAAAAATTCCTCAGGGCACCCCTACCAAAAATTGTTTAGAGAAAGAAAAAAATGGCTAAGAAAATGCACTACACTCTTAGGGTATGTTCACACAGCGATTTTTGTTAGGCAGGAAAAAATCTGCCTCAAAATTCCTTCAGGAATTTTGAGACAGATTTTAAATTGACAGCGTTATTTGAAGTTTGTTTTTTTTTGTTTTTTTTTAAGCCTTGAAGCTAATGCAAAAGACGCAGGCAAACAAAATACTCCAAACGAGACCGCAGGTATTTTCTGCCTCCTATTAATTTCAATTGGAGGTAAGAGGTGGAAACCACTTGAACACCATCAGCCCCCCACTCACAGTAAAATGACCATCAGCCCGCCACTCACAGTCAAATTACCAATAGCTCCCACTCACAGTAAAATGACCATCAGCCCCCACTCACAGTAAGATGACCATCAGCCCGCCACTCTCACTAAAATGACCATCAGCACTCCACTCACAGATTCGCCCTGTAGGTAGTGTCACACAGCCCCCTGTAGGTAGTGCCACACAGCACCTTGTAGGTAGTGCCACATAGCCCCCTTGTAGGTAGTGTCACACAGCCTCCTGTAGGTAGTGCCACTCTGCCCCCTGTAGGTAGTGCCACACCCCCCTGTAAATAGTGCCACACAGTCCCCTTGTAGGTAGTGCCACACAGCCCCCTTGTAGGTAGTGCCACACACCTTCTTGTACGTAGTGGCACACAGCCCCTTTGTAGATAGCACCCCCCTTCCTGTAAATAGCGCCACTGTAGCTCCCTGAAGGAGCTGAATCCACCTGTATCCGATCCTGGACGGAATGCTTGATGTCTCTGTCATATATGGACAGTGAAATAAGGGGCAAGTCGTGAAGCGGAATCCCCGTCCTCAGCGTTGCCGACAATTTGACCAGGGATTCCACTCCAGGAAAAGCCCCTGATGTCTCTGTCCAGGAGCGGAATCCCTGACCACAGGGGGATTTCGCTCCTTCAGGCAGCTACAGTGGCGCTATGTATCTATGGAGGTGGGGGTGCTATCTACAAGGGGGCTGCACTTCGCGTTGAGAGGAAGAGGAGAGAAAGCAAGGCCGTGGCAGTGGTTCATAGGATTGTTGCTGGGTTCACCCCGTGGCATTGCGGTTGGAATCACTGGCCTAGTAGATAGCAGAGCAGGGAGATATCTCAGACGCAGATACTATTGAGGGCCCATTGAGGCGGGCAGCATGGAAGCCCTCATTCACGGTGTCGCCGCTAGCATCCCCTATGGCTGTTACAGCAATAGCGACGCCACTGAGAGAAGAAGGGCCCGGGCGCTTCTAAAACACAAGCAGGGGAATGGAGCCAGCGCAGCGCCCCCTTCCACCTGCTGGAGTGATGCGCTCTGTGCAATGGCACAGGTCGCAAACCCCTAATGCCGGCCCTGGTTACCACTCCTTTGGCTAGCATCGCCTAATTAGCATAATAAAAAAAGTAGCTCATAACTCGGAAAGTAAAAAACGAATTGTGATACAAATTACACTGACTTCATCAGCATGACAGCGCCTATGACACAAGGTAATTGGGCTATACTGAGCTGGTGACAGGTCCTTTTTAAGGCCTTGATTACACAGTTCAGATTTGATGCAAATTCTGCATACATTTCTTAAGCCAAACCCAGAATTGGATCAAGGAGAGCAGACCTATAAGTCCTTCCTTTATATATTTCTACTGTTTAGGTTCAGTTCTTGGTTTTGGCTTAAATCATACATGCAAAATCTGTAGCAAATCTGCACTAAGTGAACAAGGCCTAAGTGAATAGCGTTCAGTCTATGTAAAGCAGTTAATTTTTAAACGAATCCAATTTAAGGTATTTTAATTTTAATTTTTCATGCTACATGCTTAGGCTCAATACACTCTATGGGGGAAACGTATCAATGACTGAACGCCAGTACGCAAATTTTGGCGCACTGCTGTTTTGCATAAAAAATTTGGCTTTTTCCCCATTTTACAGCACTTAAAAAAAGGTGTGTGACAAATTCATCATAATTTACGCCAGATCTGGCATAAATTTATGAGCTATGAGCTGGCGTAGATTTCACTGTGTAGGCCACTGGGTGGTAAAAGCTTGAGGTCCGTGCCGCGCCCCATATTGTCTCCGTCTCTCGATCAGAGTAATACCCCCCAAGGACAATAATATATATATATATATACATACACTACTGTTCAAAAGTTTGGGGTCACTTAGAAATGTCCTTATTTTTGAAAGAAAAGCACAGTTTTTTTCACCGAAGATAACATTAAATTAATCAGAAATACACTCTATACATTGTTAATGTGCTAAATGACTATTCTAGCTGCAAACGTCTGGTTTTTAATGCAATATCTACATAGGTGTATAGAGGCCCATTTCCAGCAACCATCACTCCAGTGTTCTAATGGTACATTGTGATTGCTAACTGTGTTAGAAGGCTAATGGATGATTAGAAAACACTTGAAAACCCTTGTGCAATTATGTTAGCACTGCTGTAAAGTTTTGCTGTTTAGAGGAGCTATAAAACTGACCTTCCTTTGAGCTAGTTGAGAATCTGGAGCATTACATTTGTGGGTTCGATTAAACTCTCAAAATGGCTAGAAAAAGAGAGCTTTCATGTGAAACTCGACAGTCTATTCTTGTTCTTAGAAATGAAGGCTATTCCATGCGAGAAATTGCCAAGAAACTGAAGATTTCCTACAACGGTGTGTACTACTCCCTTCAGAGGACAGCACAATCAGGCTCTAACCAGAGTAGAAAGAGAAGTGGGAGGCCCCGCTGCACAACTGAGCAACAAGACAAGTACATTAGAGTCTCCAGTTTGAGAAATAGACGCCTCACAGGTCCTCAACTGGCAGCTTCATTAAATAGTACCCGCAAAACACCAGTGTCAACGTCTACAGTGAAGAGGCGATGCTGGCCTTCAGGGCAGAGTGGCAAAGAAAAAGCCATATCTGAGACTGGCTAATAAAAGGAAAAGATTAATATGGGCAAAGCACACAGACATTGGACAGAGGAAGATTGGAAAAAAGTGTTATGGACAGACGAATCGAAGTTTGAGGTGTTTGGATCACACAGAAGAACATTTGTGAGATGCAGAACAACTGAAAAGATGCTGGAAGAGTGCCTGACACCATCTGTCAAGCATGGTGGAGGTAATGTGATGGTCTGGGGTTGCTTTGGTGCTGGTAAAGTGGGAGATTTGTACAAGGTAAAAGGGATTTTGAATAAGCAAGGCTATCACTCCATTTTGCAATGCCATGCCATACCCTGTGGCAGCGCTTGATTGGAGCCAATTTCATCCTACAACAGGACAATGACCCAAAGCACACCTCCAAATTATGAAACAACTATTTAGGGAAGAAGCAGGCAGCTGGTATTCTATCTGTAATGGAGTGGCCAGCGCTGTCACCAGATCTCAACCCCATAGAGCTGTTGTGAGAGCAGCTTGACCGTATGGTACGCAAGAAGTGCCCATCAAGCCAATCCAACTTATGGGAGGGGCTTCTGGAAGCATGGGGTGAAATTTCTCCCGATTACCTCAGCAAATTAACAGCTAGAATGCCAAAGGTCTGCAATGCTGTAATTGCTGCAAATGGAGCATTCATTGACGAAAGCAAAGTTTGAAGGAGAAAATTATTATTTGAAATAAAAATCATTATTTCTAACCTTGTCAATGTCTTGACTATATTTTCTAGTCATTTTGCAACTCATTTGATAAATATAAGTGTGAGTTTTCATGGAAAACACAAAATTGTCTGGGTGACACCAAACTTTTGAACGGTAGTGTATATTTTAATATAAGGGTTTGCACCGTTAACGTTTAAAAAAAGAAAAACGCAGTGTGAACTCCACCTTAGATATGTTTGTTAAGCCAGCTTCCTTCTCTTTTTATAATGCTCTTAAAATAGCTTTATCCAATTTGTGACCTGGCACTTTAAGCTGGGTTGGACATTTCCCTGTTTTCTGATCCTTTTTAAGGATTCACTGCAAGATTATGGCTGTGATCTTAGAGGCAAAGGAAGTTTATAGGATATGCAAGCCATACATGCTTAGCAACACAGCTATTGTAAAGGTAGAATAATCGGTGAATGCAGATATTTTCATGCTTTGATACATTCATTGAAGAAATGTGGGAATGCCTCAAACAATGTCTCCTTAGTATCTTCACACGTTTGCGGTTAAACTACTGTCGATGGATAAAAACATTCTGGACTCAAAATGGTTTGCTGACTCTTTCGGTTCTTTCTGTTGTAACGGGGTGCCTTATTGGATTTTTACTTAGAATACTGGAGCTCAGTGATTTGGTGAGTTGGAATGTTATTAAGATGAGACTTGTTCTTTGTTTGCTTTAACTGTATTTGTCTAATTAAAATAGCTATAATATGCATTAAACTTTACATAAAATGTGAGAAGTCTGTAGAAGTCTTTAGATGTCTAGTGAGGAGAATATGCCGAGAATAATATAAGTTAGGCCACGAAGAACTGTAGATATTCCCCATGTAATTCATGTCACTTATCATGCTATATATCTTACATAGTTACATATTTACATAGTTAGTACGGTTGAAAAAAGACACATGTCCATCAAGTTCAAACAAAGGAATGGGAAAAGGGAAGGTAAAAATTTGTACACATAAGAGCTTATATTTTTTTGTTCTAGGAAATTATCTAAGCCTTTTTTTAAAGCCATCTACTGTCCCTGCTGTGACCAGCTCCTGCGGTCGGCTATTCCATAGATTCACAGTTCTTACAGTAAAGAAGGCTTGTCACCTCTGCAGCTTGAACCTTTTTTTCTCCAGACGGAGGGAGTGCCCCCTTGTTTTTTTGAGGGGGTTTTACATGGAACAGTATTTCACCATATTTTTTGTATGTGCCATTAATATATTTATATAAGTTAATCATGTCCCCCAATAGCCGCTTTTCAAGGCTAAATAGGTTTAATTATTTTAATCTTTCCTCATAACTTAGATTCTCCATGCCCCTTATTAGCTTCGTTGCTCTTCTTTGTATTTTTTCCAACTCCAGGGCATCCTTTCTATGAACTGGAGCCCAGAACTGAACTGCATATTCTAGATGAGGCCTCACTAATGCTTTGTAAAGTGGAAATATTATATCCCTGTCCTGCAAGTCTATGCCTCTTAATACACAACAATATATTGAAGCAGCTGATTGACATTGCATGCTGTTATTTAGTTTATGATTTACAAGTACACCCAGATCCTTCTCAACAAGTGACTCCCCGAGTATAGCTCCCCCTAGGACATATGATGCATGCAGGTTGTTTGTACACAGATGCATAACTTTACATTTACATTTACATTAAATTTCATTTGCCAAGTGGACGCCCAAACACTTAGTGTGTCAAAATCAGCTTCCAATTTGCGAACATCTTCCATAGACTGAACAATACTACATAGCTTGGTGTCATCTGCAAAAATAGAAATAGTGCTATTAATCCCATCCTCTAAATCCTTAATAAATAAGTTGAATAATAGTGGTCCCAGCACGGAACCCTGGGGTACACCACTTATAACCGGGGACCATTCAGAGTAGGAATCATTGATCACAACTCTCTGGATACAGTCCTTGAGCCAATTCTCAATCCAATTACAAACTATACTTTCTAAAGCAATAGTCCTTAATTTACCCATTAGACGTCTATGAGGGACAGTGTCAAATGCCTTTGCAAAGTCCAAAAACACTATATCCACTGCGGCCACTCTGTCTAGGCTTCTGTTCACCTCTTCATAAAAACAAATCAGGTTGGTTTGACAACTTCTGTCCTTAGTAAAACCGTGCTGGCTGTCACTGATACTATTTTTTGTCACATAATCCTGTATACATTCCCTCAATAGCCCCTCAAACATTTTCCCCACGACCGATGTTAAGCTTACTGGTCTATAATTACCCGGGGAAGATCTAAAGCCCTTTTTGAAAATAGGCACCACATTTGCCCTCCGCCAGTCCCTTGGCACTATACCAGTCACTAGAGAATCTCTAAATATTATGAAGAGGGGGACAGAAATATCTGAACTAAGCTCTTTAACCCCTTCCTGACATTTGTCGTAAGTATACGACATGGAAAGCCAGTGCTTCCCACAAAATGTTGCATACTTACGCCAAATGCTTGGCACTGGCTCAGAAGCTGAGTCGGTGCCATCATCCCTGAATGTCAGATGTATCTGACAGCTGACATCCTGCTGTAACGGCGGGGACTGAAGATAGCTTCGATCCCCGTCATTAACCCCTTAAATGCAGCCGTCAAAACCGATCGCTACATTTAAGGTGTTTGCAGCTCATCGACACCCCAGCAATGAAATCGCCGGTGTGTCGGTGGCTGCAATGGCAACCGGAGGCCTAATACTGGCCTCCCGGTGTGCCTAGCACGGAAAACTTCCAGCCCCCGCCTGAAGGCGGGGCCTGAAAGGCTTCCGTAGCCACCGGCAAGATAGCGCCGACTCAGGAGATGAGCCGGCGTAATCAGGGTTGGATATCAGCTGTATGTTACAGCTGACATTCACCTGTAATGGCAGGAACCAGAGCTAGCTCCGATCCCTGCCATTAACCCCTCAGATGCAGCGATTGGATGCGATCGCTGCATCTTTGTGGTTGCTAGCAGATCGGCAGCTGTGCCCTGCAATCGCACCACTGCCGACTGCTATTATGACACCAGGAGACCTAACAATGGCCTCCTGTCTGCCATTACGGAAGCCGATTAGGCCCCGCTCGGAGGCGAAGCCTAATCAGCTTGCTGTCAGTGAATGACTGACAGATCTAGTACATTGCACTACATAGGTAGTGCAATATATTAGAAAAAAAATCAGACAGTTGGACCTTCAAGTCCCCTAGTGGGACTAAGGTAAAGTGTAAAAAAAAGTGAAAAAAACTATGTGAAAAAAAGTGAAAAAAAAATACAATAAAAGTTTTAAGTAATAAAATGCAATGTTAAATACCTTTGTCTCAAAAAAGACAAAAGTATAGAAGGTATGATACCTTTATTGGCTAACCATAAAAGTTCTATATGCAAGCTTTCAGAGCATAAAGGCTCCTTCTTCAGGCTTATTACAAATGAATGACTTCGAAAAAAGCACAACATTTGGATGTTACACAAAGACAATTAGTACATGGGGTGATACATCATTTTTCGAAGTCATTCATTTGTAAACTGCCTGAAGAAGGAGCCTCTGTGCTCTGAAAGCTTGCATATAGAACTTTTATGGTTAGCCAATAAAGGTATCATACCTTCTAAACTTTTGTCTTTTTTGACACAAAGGTATTTAACCCCTTCAGGACTGAGACACTTTTGGACCAAATGACAGAGCCTCATTTTTTAAATCTGACGTGTGTTACTTTATGTGGTAATAACTCGGGAATGCTTTTACCTATCCAAGCGATTCTGAGATTTTTTTCTCGTGACATATTGTACTTTAAGTTAGTGAAAAAATTTGGTTGATATATTCAATATTTTTGTGTGAAAACACCAAAATTTAGAGAAAATGTGCAAAAAATTTGCATTTTCTAAATTCAAATGTATCTGCTTGTAAGACAGATAGTAATACCACACAAAATAGTTACTAGCTAACTTTTCCAATATGTCTACTTTAGATTGGCATCATTTTTTGAACATCCTTTTATTTTTCTAGGACATTACAAGGCTTATAAGTTTAGCAGCAATTTCTCACATTTTCAAGAAAATTTCAAAAGCCCATTTTTTTAGGGAACAGTTCAGTTGTTAAGTGGCTTTGAGGGCCTTATATATTATAAACCCCCACAAATCACCCCACTTTAAAAACTTCACCCCTCAAAGTATTCAAAACAGCATTCAGAAAGTTTTTTTTAACCCTTTAGGCGTTTCACAGGAATTAAAGCAATGTAGCGGGGAAATCTACAAATTTTTTGGGCAGAAATTCCATTTTAATCCATTTTTCCTGTAATACTGAAGGTTTTTACCGGAGAAGCACAACTGAATATTTATTGTCCTGATTCTGCAGTTTTTAGAAATATCCCACATGTGGCCCTAGTGCGCTACTGGACTGAAATACCGGCCTCAGAAGCAAAGGAGCACCTAGAGCCTTTTAGGGCCTTCCTTTTCTTAGATTATATTTCAGGCACCATGTCAGGTTAGAAGAGGTCTTGTGGTGCCGAAACAAAGGAAACACCCCAAAAAATACCCCATTTTGGAAACTAAACTCCTTGAGGAATTCATCTATGGGTGTAGTGAGCATTTTGACCTCACAGGTGTTTCATAGATTTCATTAGAATTGGGCAGTGAAAATGAAAAATTACATTATTTTCCAATACCATGTATTTTTACCTCCAAATTTTTAATTTTTTCAACAAATAAATGAGGAAAAGCACCCCAACATTTGTAAAGCAACTTCTTTAGAGTACGGAAATACCAAACATGTGGTCATAAACTGTTGTTTGGGCAAGCGGCAGGACTCGGAAGGGAAGGCACGCCATTTAGCTTTTGGAGCGCTGATTTTGCTGGATTCATTTCTCTGCACAATGTCGCATTTGTAAAGCCCCTGACGTACCAGTACAGTGAAAACCCCCCAAAAGTGACTCCATTTAGGAAACTATACCCCTTGAGGAATTCATCTAGGGGTGTAGTGAGCATTTTGACCCCCCAGGTGTTTCATAGATTTCATTAGAATTGGGCAGTGAAAATGAAAAATTACATTATTTTCCAATAAGATGTAGCTTTACCTCAAAATTTTTATTTTTTTCAACAAATAAATGATGAAAAGCACCCCAACATTTGTAAAGCAACTTCTCCAGAGTACATAAATACCCAACATGTGGTCATGAACGGCTGTTTGGGGAAGCGGCAGGACTCAGAAGGGAAGGCACGCCATTTAGCTTTTGAAGTACAGATTTTGCTGGTTTGATTTCTCTGCACCATGTCACATTTGTAAAGCTCCTAAGGTACCAGTACAGCGGAAACCCCCCAAAAGTGACTCCATTTGGGAAACTACACCCCTAGAGGAATTAATCTAGGGGTGTAGTGAGCATTTTGACCCCCCAGGTGTTTCACAGATTTCATTAGAATTGGGCAGTAAACATGAAAAAAATAATTTTTTTCCACTAAGTCGTAGCTTTAGGTAAAAATGTTTCATTTTCTCATCAAATAAAGGAGAAAAATCACCGTAACATTTGTAAAGCAACTTCTCCAGAGTACGGAAATACCCCATATGTGGTAATAAAGTACTGTATGAATACACATCCGGGCTCAGAAGGGAAGGAGCGCCATTTGGCTTTTGGAGAGCAGATTTTGCTGGATTGGTTTTTCTGCGCCATGTCGCTTTTGCAAAGCCCCTTAGGTACCAGTACAGTGGAAACTCCCCAAAAGTGACTCCATTTGGCAAACTACACCCATTGAGGAATTCATCTAGGGGTGTAGTGAGCATTTTGACCCCACAGGTGTGTCATATATTTTATTAGAAATGGGCAGTGAAAATGAAAAATTACATTATTTTCCAATAAGACGCAGCATTAGTTAAAAATGTTTCATTTTCTCAACAAATAAAGGAGACAAAGCACCGTAACATTTGTAAAGCAACTTCTCCGGAGTACGGAAATACCCCACATGTGGTCATAAACTGCTATTTGGACGCACAGCAAGGCTCTAAAGGGAAGGAACGCCATTTAGTATTTGGAGTGGAGATTTTATAAGATTCGTTTTTTGACACCATGTTGCATTGAGCTATAGTACCAGTACAGTGGTACCCCCAAAAAAATTACCCCATTTTGGAAACTAGATCCCTCAAAGAATTGATCTAGGGGTGTAGTGAGCATTTTGACCGCACAAGTGTTTTGAAAAAATGAGTAAACAATAGATGTTGCAGATTGAAAATTGCTGTTTTCCACAAATATGCCATTTCAGTGCCCACTGTGTTGTGCCCAGCTTGCACCACCGTAGACACACATGCCATAAATTGTTAAGCGGGTTCTCCAGAATACCCCATATGTGGTCATAAATTGCCGTTTGGGTACACTGCCAGGCTCAGTTGGACCACCATTTGGCTTTTGAAGCGCAGATTTTGCTTGGTGCATTAGTGGTATTTCAGCTTATAATGTGGGGGCATATGTGAGCTGGGCGGAGTACATCAGGGTATATGTAAGCTGGGCGGAGTACATCAGGGTATATGTAAGCTGGGCGGAGTACATCAGGGTATATGTAAGCTGGGCGGAGTACATCAGGGTATATGTAAGCTGGGCGGAGTGCAACAGGTCATAATAGGATGATGTAATAAATGGGGTGAATGAAGAATCCATGTATTGGTGTGGTATGCTTGGAACCAATCCTTTATACACAGGCCGGGTTTATTGGGTATTATACAAAATATCTGCGCTCCAGTGTTGCCTTATATTTGACTTCTTCACTAGCCCTATAAGCCGCACAAGGCCCTAAAGTTTCCTCATCTCTGCTGCGTCTACAGGGTCCAGCAAATGCCGATGTGGGGTATTTAGTGAAATTCTACTGGACCTAAAAATTCGTCTGGGTCGTCATTTAGCATCATTTTGCACCATTGCGTTTTGAGAGTCATAACGTGTAATTTTTCCGTTAGGGCGTGTGTGAGGGCGCCTTTTTTGTGGAACGAGCTGTAATTTTTATTGATTCCATTTTGGGGTACATGCGATTTTTTTTATCACTATTTATTACATTTTCTGGGAGATGAGGAAACCAAAAAACAGCCATTCCAGCACGTTTCTTTTTTGTTTTTTTTGACAGTGTTCACCGTGCAGTATAAACAACATGTTAACTTTATTCTGCGGGGCGATACGATTACAGCGACACCAAATTTATATTGGTTTTCTTTACGTTTCACTACGTTCCCAAAATAATAATACTCTTTTCTAAAAATATCATGTTTTAGAGCCGTAACTTTTTAATTTTTTCGTTGATATCGCTGCAGAAGGGCGAACTGTAGTTTCTATTGGTACCATTTTGCTTTACTTGCAACTTTTTGATCACTTTTTATTACATTTTTTTTGAGACAAGATTACCAAAAAATAAAAGGCGGTCATTGTTTTTTATTACAATTTTTTACGGTGTTCACCGTGCGGTAAAAATTCTGTGATATTTTTATAGATCAGGCCGTTCCGAACGCGGCGATACCTATTATGTATAGTTTTTTTTCATATTTTCATGTTTTTTTAATAATAAAGGAGTTGATCAGGGAAACAGGGCAAGTGTTGTTTTTATTATTTATTTATTATTTTTTTTTTTTTTTTTCTTTGACATTTTTTTTTACATTTTTTACTTTTTCTTTTACACTGACCTGGGGACTTGAAGATCTGGTCTTCTGATCCCCGGTACGATGCACTGCACTACTTAAGTAGTGTAGTGCATCGCAACTGTCATTTTTCATTTGACAGTTAGCGTATTAGGTCCTGCCTCGGGCAGGACCTAATAGGCTACCGTACCTGGGCAACCAGGAAGCCTAGTAACGGCTTCCTGGTTGCCATAGCAACAATCGCCACCCGCGATCCACCGCGGGGGGGCCCGGGGGTTACAGAGGGAGCTCCCTCCCTCTGTAAACCACTTCAATGCGGCGGACGTCATTGACAGCCGCATTGAAGGGGTTAAATGGCTGCGATCGGCGGTAACAGCCATCGCAGCCATTGCAGCGGCATGTCAGCTGTGTATAACAGCTGACAGCCGCTGAAGATAAAGCGCGCACAGCTCCTGTGCTCGCTTTATCTGCAGGGCGTAACTGTACGCCCGTCTGCGGGAAATCACTATGATTTCGGACGTACAGTTACGCCCAATCGCGGCAAAGGGTTAAAGAGGCTCTTTCACCAGATTTTGCAACCCCTATCTCCTATTGCAGCAGATCGGCGCTGCAATGTAGATAAGAGTAACGTTTTGTTTTTTTTTAAAAACGAGCATTTTTGGCCAAGTTATGACCATTTTTATATTTATGCAAACGAGGCTTTCTAAAGTACAACTGGGCGTGTTTAAAGTTATGTACAAGTGGGCGTGTATTGTGTATGTACATCTGGGCGTTTTTACTACTTTCACTAGCTGGGCGTTGTGACTAGCAGTGTATGATGCTGACGAATAAGCATCATCCACTTCTCTTCGTTAACACCCAGCTTCTGGCAGTGCACAGACACACAGCGTGTTCTCGAGAGATCACGCTGTGACGTCACTTCCCCAGGTCCTGCATCGTGTCGCAAGCTGGGTGTTAACGAAGAGAAGTGGATGATGCTGATTCGTCAGCATCATGCACTCCTAGTCACAACGCCCAGCTAGTAAAAGAAGTAAAAACGCCCAGATGTACATACACAATGTACATAACTTTAAACACGCCCAGTTGTACTTTAGAAAGCCTCATTTGCATAAATATAAAAATGGTCATAACTTGGCCAAAAATGCTCGTTTTTAAAAAAACAAAAACGTTACTCTTATGTACATTGCAGCGCCGATCTGCTGCAATAGGAGATAGGGGTTGCAAAATCTGGTGACAGAGCCTCTTTAACATTGCATATTGTTTCTAGCTAACACGGTACTACACTATTTTTTACTGTACTAAGTAATAAAATAAAACACAATCGCCCTTTTTCTCTTATCAAGTCCTTTATTATTGAAAAAAATAAATAAACCAAACATATTTGGTATCGCCGCGACCGTAACGTCCTAAACTATAAAAATATTATGTTATTTATACCACGCGGTGAACAACGTAAAAAAAAACTTCAAAAATGATGCCAGAATTTCTGTTTTTTGGTCACTTTGCCCTACAAAAATGTAAATAAAAAGTGATCAAAAAGTCGCATGTATCCAAAAATGGTGCCTATAAAAAATATAGCTCGTCTCGCAAAAAACAAGCCCTCATACAGCTCCGTCGACGAAAAAATGTAAAAGTTATGGTTCTCACAACAAGGCGACAGAAAAAATACATTCTTTTTACAAAGGTAATTTTATTGTGCAAAAAGTTGTAAAACAAAAAAAAGTGCTATAAATTAGGTATCTCTAGAATCGTACTGACCCGCCGAATAAAGTTAACATGTAATTTATAATGCATGGTGAACGCTGTATAAAAAAAACACTAAAAAAACGATGCCAGAATTGCAGTTTTTTGGTCACCTTGCCTCTCAAAAAATAGGATAAAAAGTGATCAAAAAGTCGCATGTACCCCAAAATGGTACCAATATTAACTACAGCTCGTCCCTCAAAAAAACAGCCCTCATACCACTACGTCTATGAAAAAATAAAATGAGTTAAGGCTTCCATAAGTCACGAAATAAAAAATATGCAGTTGTGCGAGGGTGCCCGTATTATACCAGGACAACACTTCCTAGCAAAATTCCCCAAACTGCAAAGGTGTGGAGTGTGGACCAAAAGGGGTATAAGTAAAGACATCGTTTATCAGTGCGACACCGACCTGTGCAGAGAGGTTTGCTTCACAGCATAACACACATCTATGGATAATTTTATTGTTTACCCCATTATTATACCCCCTGACTATGCCCCTGATGTACTCTGCCCAGCTTACAGATGCCCCACATTATAAACTGAAACACCAGTAAAACTCCAAACAAAACTACCACCAAGCGAAATCCACACTCCAAAAGCCAAATGGCGCTCCCACCCATCTGAGCCCTACAGTGTGCCCAAACAGCAGTTTACTTCCACATATATGGCATCACCATAGCCTGGAGAACCCTTTTAACAATTTTTGGGATGTGTGTCTCCAGTGGCATAAACTGGGCACGACATACTTGCCATTGAATTGGCAATTCTGGGGAAAAATGTTAATTTTTACTTTGCACCATACGCAGCACATTTATTTATGGAAAAGACCTGTGGGGTGAAAATGCTCACTACACCCCTTAATAAATGCCTTGAGGGGTGTAGTTTCTAAAATGGGGTCACTTCTGGGGGGGGTTTCTTTTATTTTTTCCCATCTGAGCCTCTGCAATTGTGAACCAATTCTGTGTAAATCACCAAATTAGGCCTGAATTTCGCATGGTATTCTCTCACTCCTGAGCCCTGTCGAATGTCCAGGGAAAAGATTAGGGCCCCATGTAGGGTGCTTCTAAAACCGGGAAACACAGCATAATAATTAGAGAGCTGTCTTGTTATGGTGGCACAAGTTGGGCACCACATATTGGCATATATATTGAAAAATCTCATTTTTACTCTGCAATATCGAGTGCACACTAATGTCTACAAAACACCTGCGGGGTTAACATGCTCACTACACCCCTAGGTGAATACCTTGAGGGGTGTAGTTTCCAAAATGGGGGTCACTTCTGGGGGGTTTCCACTGTTTTGGTCCCACAGGGGTTTTGCAAATGCTACATAGCGACCAGCAACCAATCCAGCAAAATCTGTAGTCCGAAAGCCAAATGGCACTCCTTCCCTTCTGAGCCCTGCCGTGTGCCCAAAAATTAGTTTATAACCACATATGGGGTATTGCCATACTCGGGAAAAATTGCTTAACAAATGTTGGGTTTCTTTTTCTGATTTATGTCTTGAGAAAATGAAAAATTTTACACTAAAGCTACGTCTTATTGGAAAAAAAATTATTTTTTTATTTTCACTGCCCAATTCAAATACAATCTATGAAACAGCTGTGGAGTCAAAATGCTCACTACACCCCTAGATTAATTCCTCAAGGGGTGTAGTATCACAAATGGAGTCCCTTTTGGGTAGTTTCCACTGTACTGGTACCTTATGGGCTTTGCAAAAGCGACATGGTGTCAAGAAACCAATCCAGCAAAATCTGTGCTCCAAAAGCCAAATGCCGCTCCTTCTCTTCTGAGACCTGCCGTGTGCCCAAACAGCAGTTTATGACCACATATGGGGTATTGCCGTACTCGGGAGAAGTTGCTTTACAAATGTTGGGGTTCTTTTTTTCCTTTATTTGCTGAGAAAATGAAACATTTTGAGCTAAAGCTACATCTTATTGAAGAAAAAGGATTGTTTTTATTTTCACTGCCCAATTCTAATAAATTCTATGAAACACATGTGGGGTCAAAATGATCACTACACCCGTAGATGAATTCTTCAAGGGGTGTAGTTTCCAAAATCGGGTCACTTTTTGAGCGTTTTCATTGTTTTGTCCCCTCAGGGGCTCTGCAAATGTGACATGGCCTCCGCAAACCATTCCTGCTAAATTTGAGCTCCAAAAGCCAAACGGCGCTCTTTCCCTTTTCAGCCCTGCCGTGTGTCCAAACAGCCGTTTATTACCACAGGTGGTGTACTATTTTACTCGGGAGAAATTGCTTTACAAATTTTGCAGTGCTTTTTCTCCTTTGGTCCTTGTGGAAATGAGAAAAAATTAGCTAAACCTACATTTTCTTTTAAAGAATGTAGATTTTCATTTTCACGGCCTAATTCCAATAATTTCTGCAAAAAACCTGCGTGGTCAAAATGCTCACTATACCCCTAGATAATTTCCTCAAGGGTTTCAGTTTCCAAAATGGGGCCACTTGTGGGGGGTTTCCACTGTTTTGGTCCATCAGGGGCTTTGCAAATGCGACATGGCCTCCGAAAACTATTCCTGCTAAATTTGAGCGCCAAAAGCCAAATGGCGCTCTTTCCCTTCTAAGCCCTGCCATGTGTCCAAACAGCTGTTTATGACCACATGTGGGGTATTGTTTTACTCGGGAGAAATTGCACTACAAATTTTGTGGTGCTTTTTCTCCTTTAGTCCATTTGGAAATTTAAAAAAATTAGCTAAACCTACATTTTATTTGAAAGAATGTAGATTTTCATGGCCTACTTCCAAAAATGTCTTCAAAAAAACTGTCCAGTCAAAATGCTTACTATACCCCTAAATAAATTCCTCGAGGGGTGTCGTTTTCCAAATGGTACCACAAGAGCTCTTCAAAGCTGACATGGTGCCTAAAATATATTCTAATAGAAAGGAGTGTCCAAAATCCACTAGGTGCTCCTTTACTTCTGTGGCCTGTGTTTCAGTCCATAAGCACACTAGAGCCACTTGTGGAATATTTCCTAAAACTGCAGAACCTGGGCAATAACTATTGAGTTGCATTTCTCTGGTAAAACTTTGTGTTACAAAAAAAATGGATTGAAAATGAATTTCTGCAACAACAAAAAATGAAATTTGTAAATTTTATCCTCTAGTTTGGTTTAATTCCTGTGAAACGTCTAAAGGGTTAAAAAACTTTCTAAATGCTGTTTTGAATACTTTAAGGGGTGGAGTTTTTAAAATAGGGTGACTTTTTGGAGGTTTCTAATATATAAGGCCATAAAAGCCACTTCACAACTGAACTGGTCCCTGTAAAAATAGCCTTTTGACATTTTCTTGAAAATGTGAGAAATTGCTGCTAAAGTTCTAAGCCTCTTACGTCCTAGAAAAATAAAAGGATGTTCAAATATGATGCTAATCTAAAGTATACATACGGGGATGTTAATTAGCAACTATTATGTGGGGTATAACTGCCTGTCTTATAAGCAGATACATTTAAATTTAGAAAAATGCTAATTTTTGCAATTTTTCGCTAAATTTTTAAATACTGAATGTATCGAGCAAATTTTGCCAGTAACATAAAGTTCAATGTGTCACGAGAAAACAATCTCAGAATTGCTTGGATAGGTAAAAGCATTCAGACGTTATTACCACATAAAGTGAAATATGTCAAATTTGAAAAATGAGGCTCTGTCAGGAAGGTCAAAAGTGGCTAAAGAGGGAAGGGGTTAAGAACTCTAGGGTGTAACCCATCTGGTCCCGGGTAAATTTATTTTATTTAACTTAGCTTGGACCATATCTACATTCAGCCAATTCAGTATATCAACTGATATATTAACAGCACTGGCACCAACTACATCAGCTGCTCTTTCTTCTGTTGTATATACAGAGCTAAAGAACACATTAAGGCCCTGTTCACACGGAGTTTTTTGCAGGAGGAAAATTCCTCCTGTAAAAACTGACCCTGGAGGTTTTCATGTTTGATGTGGTTTTTGCCGTGGTTTTTGACGTGGTTTTTGAGGCGGTTTTCCAGGCGGTTTTTCAGGCGGTTTTTGCCGAGGTTTTCACACGCATGAGGCTGGGTTCACACAACCATGTTACGTCCATAATGTACGGAACGTATTTCGGCCGGAAGACCCGGACCGAAGACAGTGCAGGGAGCCGGGCTCCTAGCATCATAGTGATGTACGACACTAGGAGTCCCTGCCTCTGCGTGGAACTACTGTCCCGTACTGTAATCATGATTACAGTACGGGACAGTTGTCCTGCAGCGAGGCAGGGACTCCTAGCGTCGTACATCACTATGATGCTAGGACCCCGGCTCCCTGCACTGTCTTCGGTCCGGGTCTTCCGGCTGAAATACGTTCCGTACATTACAGACGTAACATGGTCGTGTGAACCCAGCCTGACATCCTTCTGTCAACGGATCTGTCACCATTGAAATGAATGGTGATGCAAACGGAACTTACTTCACACTTGCCTTTCCGTTGAGGTGTTCCCCTGACTGAAAGCACCGACGGAACCCCTGAGCAGAAACCACGCTGATGTGAACAGGCCCACATTAAAAAAAACATTGTTTTCTGTTTGCATCATTTGGTTAGATATATCTAAAAAGTTTTTTTAAACCTTGATCAAAATGACCAAAAATAGCATCAAAGGTTTTAATTTAGAATTTCCCTTTGGCATTAAGTGAAAAATTCAGCAGTGGTGCATAGTGTATAAGTATTATAAAGCATCTAGATTGAACCAAGGGATTCCAGAGGATTTGTTATAATGCACATAAGAGATCCAAAACTCAGATGTCATAAATCTAGCATTGTCGTCACAGCTGCAATGTCACCATCCCAGACCAATGCAGTCTCTTGTGCCTGAGACGCAGCGTCCACAAAAAGTCTAAAAAACAAACAGTATACTCTATCATAGAAATACAAAATTGCATAACATTCCCTTGTCACTGGCACACACCATAGCAATGCACATAAGGGTAGTATAATCCTAAGGATATACTGGCAAGGTTATAAATCATGGCCCTGCAAATTATCTATTTTCAACCCAATGACAGAATACAAATGCTGCAAAAATTCTAATAAAACTATATGCCAATCAGTCTGCATTTGAATGCTCTATTTATAAAATTGGAAGTCACTTCTCTATTGACTTACAATTCTGATGTGTCCTTTGTGACCCAATTTAAGCTGCGTTCACTTGGTCCCACTGCTTCCTCTTTTCCGTGACTGTGATGTCACGTACATAATTCACATGATCTTCCTCCTGGCCCGGCACTGCCCCAATGTACACCACATCATCACTCATGTGGCGTACATGGGACTGGATCATGCTTAGGAGCTACTGCGTCTGTGGGCAGGTATTACTGGAGATAGTCAAGGAGGTGTTGTAGGCAGGTATAAGGAAGACTCAGAGGTGTAGTGGGCGGGTAGACAGGCACGAAACTATGCACCACAAAGCAAAGTAGGAAATTATGTAAACTGCTCTTCTGACTCGTCCTGAACCAGAAAGTCTTAAATGATCACAGCACCACGTGCATAAAAGAACAGATCACAAGAATAAATAAAAATGCATGCAATTGCCTTGATTTAAAGTGTACCTAACTTTTCGGATGACTTTTCAGAATAAGCTTCCATATGTGTGTACATGATTAATAACACTATTTCTGGCCATTATATGACTTGTATATGGCATTATTTAGCAGTTTTTCCTCTGACGGCTTGTTGATGCAATTTTGGCCAAAGAAATATATTAGGGTATGTTCACACGGCGGGGGTCCGTAACGGCTGAAATTACGGGGATGTTTCAGCCTGAAAACATCCCCGTAATTTCAGCCGTAGCGGCATGTGCAGGCGCTTGAACGCCGCGTCAATTACGGCCGTAATTAGCGCTGCTATTCATTGGAGTCAATGAATAGCGGCTCCAATTACGGCCAAAGAAGTGACAGGTCACTTCTTCTACGCGGGCGTCTATTTACGCGCCATCATTTGACAGCGGCGCGTAAATATACGCCTCGTGTGAACAGACAAACGTCTGCTCATTGCTTTCAATGGGCAGATGTTTGTCAGCGCTATTGAGGCGCTATTTTCAGACGTAATTCGGGGCAAAAACGCCAGAATTACGTCCGTAAATAGGCCGTGTGAACATACCCTTAGACTGAAGGTTTAGTTAAGGTGTGTCAACCGATGCCTGTATCACATCCAAATAATTCCAGTGTTTACAGGTATCAATATATCGGAGAGAAGTATGACACACAAACCCTGCTTGTATGCTCAAAATACTCTTCTAAGGTTTATTGATCAAAACAATTACAATAATATGATTTCAAAAAGGGTATAGGCTTAATTTCAGCCAATTATTTACAATATGATAATAACTCTGATTCAGCCAATAGCATACAATGAGAATATTTCATAATTGAGACAATCACAGACATACAATACATTTCAAATGTAGCATATAATTCTTTATTATATGCTTAAAGAGGCTCTGTCACCAGATTTTGCAACCCCTATCTGCTATTGCAGCAGATAGGCGCTGCAATGTAGATTACAGTAACGTTTTTATTTTTAAAAAATGAGCATTTTTGGCCAAGTTATGACCATTTTTGTAATTATGCAAATGAGGCTTGCAAAAGTCCAAGTGGGTGTGTTTAAAAGTAAAAGTCCAAGTGGGCGTGTATTAGGTGCGTACATCGGGGCGTTTTTAATACTTTCACTAGCTGGGCGCTCTGAAGAGAAGTAACATCCTCTTCTCTTCAGAACGCCCAGCTTCTGACAGTGCAGATCTGTGACGTCACTCACAGGTCCTGCATCGTGACGGCCACATCGGCACCAGAGGCTACAGTTGATTCTGCATCAGCGTTTGCAGGTAAGTCGATCTTACCTGCAAACGCTGATGCTGCTGCAGAATCAACTGTAGCCTCTGGTGCCGATGTGGCCGTCACGATGCAGGACCTGTGAGTGACGTCACAGCGTGATCTCTCGAGAACACGGCTGTGTCTGCACTGTCAGAAGCTGGGCGTTCTGAAGAGAAGAGGATGTTACTTCTCTTCAGAGCGCCCAGCTAGTAAAAGTATTAAAAACGCCCCGATGTACGCACCTAATACACGCCCACTTGGACTTTTGCTTTTAAACACACCCACTTGGATTTTTGCAAGCCTCATTTGCATAACTACAAAAATGGTCATAACTTGGCCAAAAATGCTCGTTTTTTAAAAATAAAAACGTTACTGTAATCTACATTGCAGCGCCTATCTGCTGCAATAGCAGATAGGGGTTGCAAAATCTGGTGACAGAGCCTCTTTAAGTCACTTAACACCTGTACTATTTGGCCTCTAAATGGAATACAATAGCTTGTTCTGTTCCCACCAAAAGTATATTTTCTCCCTTCAGACTAGAACACACTATCTCACTCCCCTCAACCCTCATAAAAGAGCTGTTTCAATCTCGAGGCCACCATGCATCTTCCAACAAGCTTTACATGAGAGCCAAGGACTCATAGCTAATGAAGAAACATACAAAATCAGCAATAATATACTTGTCTTATACATGTCTTAAAGGAACATTGACTTTCTTTTTCACTAAAAAGAAACAAGATGGAGGTTATGGAAACAAGATGGAGACTCAATGCAAGATGGCTGCTGCACAAAATGATTTCACATTTCCCACCTTTTGTTTATTTGAGGACATTTTGTACCCAAGCCAGGTACTTAAGGGATGGCTTTTCCCCCCTTGAGGACATACCTAACCTTTTCACCTAATCTCCTGGGCATGTAAACAAAATTCCTTCCCATACTTGTTTCACTCATAGGGTACACTTGATCAACGGATCTAGGATGGTGGGTAATTGTTTTATTCTTTGCTGCGAAGCATTGCAAAACTTTTGGCAGGGTCCAAAATATAAGGCGCAGCAGCAAATATAATGCAATACTTAATAAAACAACTTGCAGAACACTGGAGCAACTCCATTTTCCACCATTTAGAGGGGTTGAGCCATGACAACCAATCTGGCCTCCCCAGGTTCCAATCATCTTTGGAATTGGCTTTCCTGAACTCTTCCTTTATTTTCTTAGCTTGCTCTATATCATGCTTGACCTGCATAATGCCAGAAGGGTCTATATAATGGCAACATGCTGGGCCAACTACCTGGAACATGCCCCCTTGAGAGGCTGTCAAATAATCTAGCACTATAGTATGTTGGTTAGTTACTAATATTAATTGCCTTGCAGCTGTAGAGGTTATATTCAAAGCATCAAACACATAATCTGTTACATTGTCAAATATTTCAGCTAATTTCTCTATGTTATGCACATTCTTTACTGATAAGCCCACTAATGTTAGCCATAAGTCAAACTTGTCCTGCCATGGCACGTGTATAAGGGGCTTTGCTTTTTATGGTCTAGCTTCCCGTTTAAATAAACCTTTAATGACCAGCTAAATTTTTCTGTTTTTGCTTCTCTGCGTTTCAGCAGCCATAACTTTTTTATTTTTTCATTGACGTGACTGTATGAGGCCTTGTTTTATGCGAGAGAAATAGTATTTTTTTTTCCCCCACAGTTTGGGGGTAAAAAAAATTTTTTTACGGCGTGAATATAGGAAAATGCGATTCTCGGAATAGTTTTTTTTGTTTCTTTTTTATCCTGTTCACGTTTCACGCTAAATAACCCATTAGATTAATTCTTCAGGTTATTACGGTCATGTAGATACATAATATGTGTAGGTTTTTTGTTTTTATTTAGTGTAGGGGCAATAAAATGTATTTTATGCAATATAAAGACTCTTTTTGGGACTTTTTTTATTTATTTATTTGTTTTGTTACTTTTTTTTTTTTAATCCCATCAAGGGATAACTTTATTTGTAACTTTTTTTTTTTTTTTTACTTGTAACGTATGCTAATACATTACACTGTGTCACTATGACACAGGCTGTTGATCCGCCAGCTCATAGTGTGCCCGAACAGCAGGCAAACGGAACAGACAGCCCTGGGGTCCTTTGTAGGTCCCCAGGGCTGACTGCAGAGGTATTCCCCGGTGTTTGATCGCATCACCGGAATCCCGGTGATGCAATCAAAGAGGGGAATTCCCTTTGATCATGCCGCGGTCACGGACCGCGGTAATCAAAGGGTTAAACAGCTGGGTTCCGAATGTTTGCCAACCCCAGCTGTGTTCAGGAGGCTCCTCTGAGATCAGGAGCTGTAAGTTACAGCTCCTGCTTAGAGGATGAGTGCTCACACGAGCGCTCATCAGCCTCTCCTACAGCGACGCCAAAAGACGTCCCTGTAGACTAAGCACCTGCACCGCCTGACGTCAAAAGACAGTGGGCGGTCGGGAAGGTGTTAACATGTGCCTCGGAAGGTTACCATACAGGAAGTCTTCATCTTACCATACCCACGTGGCAGGCCCAAGTCTGGCCAAAGTACATGTTTCCTAAGCTCCCTGAGGGATCCATCGATATGCACTATCCCCACATACTACAAATATACTGTTAGATAACTGATACTGTATACCATTGGTTAATGGTACCAGTGGTCAATGTACCATATGCATCAAAAGAGTAGGATCATTAAAGAAACACCAGGAGTCATTTGTATTGGGAGCCATGGGGCTATAATAATGGAATGGTCCACAATTTTCCTCCTCCTCTAAACCTGCCACACCCAACACATAAGCTCCAATAGATTCACAATAGGTCTCAATACCTTGCAAAAAGTTAAATATCTTAGACCACATGGGATCATGGATATGTCGCAGAGAACAAGATCCATGATCACATTCCCTCAGTCCTAGTGAATTCCAACCTTGAGCAGAAAAGCTAACTTTTAATAGCCCTGTTGTTATCTTTCCAACTTGCATTGAACTTATCGGTACAACACGCCATATCCCATCTACCTTTTTGAAATCAAACCAATTCCAACCCGTTTTGACAAGTTAACCTGCCACCATGGGTCTTGCACCTATCCTGCTACTGGCAGTACCACTGAAGTTTTACCATAGGTTCCTCCCAAGTACAATTGGTTCATGTCCCAACACCAAGATGCAAACAGCTCGTCTTCTTGAACAGGAACTGCCAGGTAAAGCATGGATTTAGCAGATATAGGAGAATGTGTACAGATCCAGCAATCAGTCAAATTAGTAAGTTCCACTACCTTCTGGTGATGCTTAATGAACTTATTGTCCCAATGTTTATTTAAAACGTCACATAGAGTCCCCGCTAGGGGCAACATCACCAGAAAGCAGTTCAGCAGAAAATACAACATCCTTGGCTTCAGGATTCAAAACTTTCTTGCATCGGCCGGCGTGTATCCAGGTGGGTTTCGCCTCTACTTTAGAAGTTGAGATTACTAACCGGATTTGCTAGGGAGCATCAAACCTGGATTGCAGGCTTTTCCTCAAATGCCTCTTTAGGACCACCCAATCCCCTGGGAGCAGAAGGTGAGTCCTATCCCTGGAATTAGGATCTGGAATTGAGGAGAACACATGTTTATGAGTTTTAGTCAAACACTTATGCAGGTGGCTGAGATAGGTATTTAGACTGCCATGTTGGGCCTGCAACTGTTGTGGAAAATAACAGCCTGTCTTTGGGGGGCCACCAAACATGATTTCATAAGGAGAAAGACCTGTCTTCCTGTTAGGGGTAACTCTCACAGATTAGAGTACTATGGGAAGACATTCTGTCCATGGTTTGCCAGTCTCTTCCATAACTTTTTTGATTTTCGACTTTAGTATGCCATTCAGCCTTTCCACCCACCCACTGCTCTGTGGATGATATGGTGTGTGGAATGCCTGTTCAACTCCGAGGCTAGTCATTACCTCCTGCATCAATTCCCCTGTGAAGTGTGTACCCCTGTCCAACTCTATCACCTCAGGTACTCCATACCTGCAGGCTACCTCACTCATCAGTTTTTTGGCAGTGTTTTTAGCATTTGCTGTCTTACCCGGCCTGGCTTCTGGCCAACCATAGAACAGGTCAACACACACAAGTACACTACCGTTCAAAAGTTTAGGGTCACTTAGAAATTTCCTTATTTTTGCAAGAAAAGCACAGTTTTTTTCAATGAAGATAACATTAAATGAATCAGAAATACACTCTATGCATTGTTAATGTGCTAAATGACTATTCTAGCTGCAAACATCTGGTTTTTAATGCAATATCTACATAGGTGTATAGAGGCCCATTTCCAGCAACCATCACTCCAGTGTTCTAATGGTACATTGTGTTTGCTAACTGTGTTAGAAGGCTAATGGATGATTAGAAAACACTTGAAAACCCTTGTGCAATTATGTTAGCACCGCTGTAAACAGGTTTGCTGTTTAGAGGAGCTATAAAACTGACTTTCCTTTGAGCTACTTGAGAATCTGGAGCATTACATTTGTGGGTTCGATTAAACTCTCAAAATGGCTAGAAAAAGAGAGCTTTCATGTGAAACTCGACAGTCTATTCTTGTTCTTAGAAATTAAGGCTATTCCATGCGAGAAATTGCCAAGAAACTGAAGATTTCCTACAACGGTGTGTACTACTCCCTTCAGAGGACAGCACAAACAGGCTCTAACCAGAGTAGAAAGAGAAGTGGGAGGCCCCGCTGCACAACTCAGCAACAAGACAAGTACATTAGAGTCTCTAGTTTGATAAATAGACGCCTAACAGGTCCTCAACTGGCAGCTTCATTAAATAGTACCAGCAAAACTCCAGTGTCAACGTCTACAGTGAGTAGGCAACTCCGGGATGCTGGCCTTCAGGGCAGAGTGGCAAAGAAAAAGCCATATCTGAGACTGGCTAATAAAAGGAAAAGATTAATATGGGCAAAAGCACACAGACATTGGAAGATTGGAAAAAAGTGTTATGGACAGACGAATCGAAGTTTGAGGTGTTTGGATCACACAGAAGAACATTTGTGAGGCGCAGAACAATGGAAAAGATGCTGGAAGAGTGCCTGACGCCATCTGTCAAGCATGGTGGAGGTAATGTGATGGTCTGGGGTTGCTTTGGTGCTGGTAAAGTGGGAGATTTGTACAAGGTAAAAGGGATTTTGAATAAGGAAGGCTATCACTGCATTTTGCAATGCCATGTCATACCCATCATGAAAGAACTATTTAGGGAAGAAACAGGCAGCTGGTATTCTATCTGTAATGGAGTGGCCAGCGCAGTCACCAGATCTTAACCCCATAGAGCTGTTGTGGGAGCAGCTTGACCGTATGGTACGCAAGAAGTGCCCATCAAGCCAATCCAACTTGTGGGAGGGGCTTCTGGAAGCATGGGGTGAAATTTCTCCCGATTACCTCAGCAAATTAACAGCTAGAATGCCAAAGGTCTGCAATGCTGTAATTGCTGCAAATGGAGCATTCTTTGACGAAAGCAAAGTTTGAAGGAGAAAATTATTATTTGAAATAAAAATCATTATTTCTAACCTTGTCAATGTCTTGACTATATTTTCTAGTCATTTTGCAACTCATTTGATAAATATAAGTGTGAGTTTTCATGGAAAACACAAAATTGTCTGGGTGACCCCAAACTTTTGAACGGTAGTGTATGTATTCATATACCTTTGGTAGCTGAATGTAGCCCATCTGCAGTCGCTGGAACGGGTAGTCTGGCCTCGGGGAGCATTTACCTGGTACCTTGGTTGCCTTACCTGGGTTGTGCCGGGCACATACTGTGCAAAACTGAACAAACCGTATAGCCGTGTTATTAAATCCGGGTACCAGCCATGCAGTACTTACTAAAGTGCACATGATGTCCTTGGACGCGTGGGTAGGCCCTTGGGCCAATTGGACTATCAGGGGATTTAGACTTTTGGGCAAGCACCATTTGTTCCCCACTGACCAAATACCTTCTTCGCCTTGTGTGGCTCCCTTCTCCATCCATACCTTTTGTTCTGTGAAAGGGGCCTGGGTCTGTAGGGTTTTTAGCAGTTCGTGACCATGCGCACCGCAGGGTTGGCATACCATAGTTACCGCAAGCTCTTGTAGAGCTGCAGCCTTAGCTGCTTGGTCAGCAAGTTTGTTACCTAATGTCTCCTAATGCATGTCCTTGGTATGAGCCTGTACTTTTAGCACCGCTACTTGTTGAAGCAGTTGTAATACTGACACTAAAGCTGCTACTGATTCTGCATTTGCTATAGGTTTGCCCTGCGATTTCAAGAAGTGTCAAGTTCTCCATATTGGGCCATAATCGTGGGCAATCCCAAAGGCATACCTGGAGTCCGTGTAAATATTAACAGTCTTACCTTCTGCCAGTCTACATGCTTCCGCGAGTGCCATCAACTCAGCCTCCTGTGCAGTTTTGCTTGAGGGGAGTGGTCTGCTACACAATATCTCATGTTGAGTGATTACAGCATACCCAGTGTGATATTTGCAATCCTGGAAATATCTGGAGACATCTACAAACAACTCAAAATCAGGGTTAGTGAGTGGTATGCGAGACATATTTTCTAGGCCTTGGGTTTCACCTTCCATTAGGCAAAGACAGTCATGGTGATGAGTCATATCAAATTGTTCCTCCTCAGTTGCTAACTCATATGCTAACTCACCCCTCACTAAACCCATAGGCATGAGAGTGGTGGGGTTTAGTGTAGTACACCGCTGGATTGTCCCTTGTTGGGGGCTAAGCAAAGCAGTTTCATATTTGGTAACCCTGGAGATAGACAAGTGCTTGGTCTGAACTTGCTGCAGTATCTCTGTGACTGAGTGTGGTACCATAAAGGACTATATCTGCACTCTTTCTGAGGAGCGTAGCTGCTGCGGCTACCACTCGGATACAGGAGGGTGATCCTAGGATGACTGGGTCTAGGTGGGTTGAGTAATACGCTGCCGGTCTGTTTTGGGCACCATGTTTCTGAACAAGGACCCACGATGCATGGCCCCCTAACTCATGGTAGAAAAAAGTGAAGGGCAGGCCATAATTGGGCAATCCCAGTGCCGGTGCGTTTTGCACTGCAAGCTTTAAGGAGTGAAAGGTTTCCAAGGTTGGTTGGGTAAGGGTTAATGGCTCAGTCGACAGGGAATCATACAATGGTTGGAGTTGGGCTGAGGTTTTATGTATCCAAGGCCTACAGTAGCCCACCAGACCCAAAAATGCTAGCAACATTCTGTGGTTTCTCGGTAAAGGAATCTCCATGATTGCTCTGACCCTGTCTGTAGACAAATGTTTGGCACCTAGAGAGATACAGTGGCTCAAAAATCTGACTGTCTGCAAACAGTACTGCAATTTACCTTTGGACGCCTTTCACCCACCCTCTGACAGGAATATCAGGAGAGATATAGTCTGGCAAATTTGTTTGTCACTGCAGCACAGTAAAAGATCATCCACATATTGTAGGAGGGCAGTACTTAGATCTGAAGGAGTACAGACATCCAGGTCTGCCTTCATGGCCTGGGAAAACTGGGTGGGTGAATTGCAGGCTCCCTGGGGCAGCACAACCCAGCAATACTGCTATTCCTTATGTGTGAACGCAAACAATAACTGAGAGTCCTCGGCTAATGGAACAGATAATAATTAATTTGCCAGATCTATGACAGTAAAACATTGTGCTGTGGGCGGTATTTGTGCCAGCAGGGTGTGTGAATTTGGCACTATGGGAGTGTCTTTCACAGTTACAGCATTCAAAGCCTGTGAATCATGCACCATACAATATATCACAGGTTTTCCCTTTTCAGTTTTTTCTTTACCGGGTACAAGGGTGTATTGGCGCTTGAGGTGCATCTCTTTATGAAGCCCCACCTTGAGGAACGCCTGAATACCTTTATCTATTGCATTTTCTTGGGCCTGGCTAAGGGGGTACTGTTTTACACATGGGGCACACACCCTGGTTTGAGTTAAATCTGTACGGGTAAGACCTGTAGCCTACCCACATCCTGTTTCCCCCTTGTCCATAATTTTTCGGAGACAACCTCTAGTTCCTCTGGAAATGCATCTACCATGGTATCAGGGAGTTGAACCATACAAGCTGCTATCATTGACAGTTGCTTGTCCCCTGCGGGCTCACCACTTGAATCCCTTGAGATGTAAACTCAACACAAGCACCTATTGCTCCCAATATGTCAGTACCCAGGAGATTGTAAGGCACAGTGTCAGATACCAAGAACCAAATGACCAGTTCACGTGTGTCATGTAATCTTACTCTAAGGGGCTTGGTCAGGGGATTACTAATGGATGTCCCCTCAATCCCAACACATGTAAAGATGATCAGCAGAAATTAAGTCCGGTGATATCAGTGTGGTCTGCAAAACAGATTGGCTGCTCCGGTGTCTACTAAGAATGGGAGGGTGGTACCCTCCACTTCTGCCTCTTCTTTTGGTGTGGGCCCACTGTCTGATATCACATGCATTGGGCAGAGGCCGACATCCGGATTGCCAGCTTCCTGTTCCGAGGTAGCCAGCAAGTCCGATGCATTTGTAGTCTCTGCCTGACACTCGGAGGAATAGTGTTCCTTCTCTCCACAGTTCCAGCACTCTATGTTACTGTAATCTCTTTTCCGACATCCCCCTCTGCCTCTACCAATGCCCCTGTGATGCTGGTTTACCATGATTTTAGATGACTTTTTCCTCATCTTCTGCTCCACCCCCTAAGCGACCAATTTCAATGTTGCAATGTCCATACTCCTCCATTCTAGTCTAGAAGTAATGATCTTCTCCCTGATTTCCTTCTTAAGTCCCCCCATTATAGCCTCTCTGAAAATCTTGATGTCCTTTCTGTCACCCTGCTCATACCCCTGGTCTAGTCATTTGATCTCCATCTCACAACAAAACTCTTCCACCCCATGATCTGGCTGTTGTTGTATAGCCATCCATGAATCAACAATCTTGTCTCGTTCTAGTCCTGCCCAGACTTGTGCAAAGTATTCTCGCCCACTCCCTTCAGTCTATCTATCATGAGGGGCTCCATTCTGTCCCCTAAACTGCATTTTTAGTGAATCCCCCCTTAACAACAGGTCCCTCTAGGTCATCCCATGTGCAATGGTATGTACGTTGGATACCTGCGTCGTCTGGAAAACATCACTGTCTGTTTTCTTGGGTCGGGGAGACTGTTACTCATTGACAACCGGTCTTTAAGTGACCACATCATGTACTGGTCATAATTGTGTTGCACTATCACTTGCTGTCTGGCATTATTGGGGTCAGGTCTCTGGAAAGCATGGGTCCTAGTCTGCATGGGAAATACCCCTACATGTTTTGAAACCTTGTCCAGTCTCTGACTCCCACAGCTGGTGCAATATTGAGTTGCGGGCAGGTTTTGCTGTCCAAAATGAGGACAGGTCCAGTTCACGAGCCCCCCACCCCTCTTGGGACCAGCTCTTGTCAGGTAAGGGGGTGCGCTGGCAAACGTCCCACTCATGATACAGTCTTCCTCCGGTCCATCATTAAAACATTGATACACATAATGTCCATTCTGTTCAATTTCCTTACATCCACCAGTGATCACCACTTTTGCCACCTTAATTATATGTCTGCTTTTTCAGTTAACACATGCTCGCTTAACCAACCTTTATTCATCTAGATGAAATCTTTCCACTCCTCCACATCCAAACAACCATCGTCCAACATGCCTGCCTTTTTAAGCATTTTTTACAGCGTCCTTGCCACCCTGTTTGTCACAATTTCTTTGGCTGTATACAACTGGGTTGCCCCTGTTGCTCTAGTCTCAGAGTTTCCCATAATCAGGACTTAACCGCAGAAGTCCTTGTGGTACTACAAGTACTACAGGATATTACCTACAAATATCTAACCTCTCTGTCCTACGAACAGTCTTTATCTCTGCTGGGTTAACAGTCTGTCTGGTCAGTAGTTTGTAGTACCGCTTTGTCAGGCATCCCGACCCTAAGCTCTCTCAGAACAAATGGGCAACAGGGTAACTTTTCCTTTGGTCCGTAACAATTTTTCTCATTAGCCAAATAATAAATGCAATCATCAACACCATGCCTAAAACAATACAACACAAATCCAGCAACCACCAATCCATTGCATATTTATTCTACAAAGCCTTCATCTTCTTAACCTTCCCACCAAGTATAAGGAACCACATTCAATGAACACACAAGCAGACCTCTATAATTAGGTCTCTTTATCAGTACAATTTTTTCCAACTGCCTAAGCTGTAATCCTTGAACAACATCAAAAACCTTTATATGTAAGTTAAAACTTCTATCAACCGTACGCTCAGTAGTACGATGGAGACGCAGTATAGGCATCTGGCACTCCTCATACACTGTTACAATTTTATATTTCTCTGTACCCTCACTTCTGGCCAGGACCGGACTTAGGGGTGTACGACCTGTGCCATTGCACAGGGCGCATCACTCCAGCAAGTGAAAGGGGGTGCTGCGCTGGCTCCCTTCCCCTGCTTGTTTCAGAAGAGTCCGGGCCCGGCGACTCAGCGCCCGCCGTTCCGCCCGGGCGCTTCTTCACTCTGGGCATGAGGGCACTGGGCATGAGGGTGCCCGTGCCGCCTGTGGCCGGGGATTCCTCTCCTGGACGGAGAGCTTGATTTCTCTGTCCATATATGGACAGTGACATCAGGGGAAACTCCTGAAGCAGAATGGACACAGACGACAGGGGTTTCTCCTGGAGTGGAATCCCTGATGCTGTTACCGGGAATTCCACTCCAGGTGAAGCCAGTGACGTCACTGTCCATATATGGGCACCAACGACGGGCTTCTCCTGGAGTGAAAGCTCCGGTCACAGCATCGGCAGCGCTGTGGATGGTGATTCCGCTTAAGGAGTTGACCCTGATGTCACTGTCCATATATGGACACAGACATCAAGAGGAGCACTCCAGGAGTGAAATACCCGGCCAAGACCACAGTGGGATTCCGCTCCTTCAGGGGACTACAGTGGCGCTATCTACAGGAAGGGGGAGGGGGTGCTATTTACAAGGAGACTGTGGGCTGTGAGGCACTACCTACAAGGGGGCTGTGTGGCACTACCTACCAGGGGGCTGTGTGGCACTACCTACAAGTGAGCTGTGTGGAGTGGCACTACCTACAGGGTGCTGTGTTGCACTACATACAAGGGGTTGTGTGGCACTATCAACAGGGGGCTGTGTGGCACTACACTACCTACTGGGGGCTGTGTGGTACTATCTAAAGGGGGCTGTGTGGCACTATCTACAAGGGGGCTGTGTGGCAATACCTACAAGGGGGCTGTATGGCACTACCTACAAGGGGGCTGTGTGGCACTACCTACAAGGGGGCTGTGTGGCACTACCTACAAGGGGTTGTGTGGCACTATCTACAGGGGGCTGTGTGGCAATACCTACAATGGGGCTGTGTGGCACTACCTACAAGGGGGCTGTGTGGCACTACCTACAAGGGGTTGTGTGGCACTATCTACAGGGGGCTGTGTGGCAATACCTACAATGGGGCTGTGTGGCACTACCTACAAGGGTGCTGTGGGGCACTATCTCCAGTGAGAATCTGTGATTGGCGGGCTGATGGTCATTTTACTGTGAGTGGCGGGCTGGTGGTCATTTTACTGTAAATGGCGGGCTGATGGTCATTTTACTGTGAGTGGCAAGCTGATGGTCATTTTACTGTGAGTGGGGGGCTGATGGTCATTTTACTGTGAGTGGGGGGCTAATGGTAATTTTACTGTGAGTGATGGGCTGATGGTCATTTTACTGTGAGTGGTGGGCTTATAGTCTACAAGTGGTTTCTACCTTTGACCTCCAATTGAAATTAATAGGTGGCAGAAAATACCTGTGGCGCTCATCTGGAGTGCTTTTTTGCCTGCGTCTTATGCACTAGCCTCAACGGCTTAAAAAAATGCAAAAAAAAAAAAAAAGGTCAAACAACGCTGTCAATTCAAAATCTGCTTCAAAATTCCTAAAGTAATTTTTAGGCAGATTTTTTTGCCTTGCAAAAAACGCAGTGTGAACATACCCTACGTGTGCAGTGCTTGTTTTTAGCCATTTTCTTTTTTTCCCGAAACTATTTTTGGTAGGGGTGCCCTGAGGAAATTTTATTTTTCCAGTGGAGTCCGAAAAGGTTGGGCGACTCTGTACTAGGCTACAGGATCATGCCGGCCTACGCAAGGATCCCGTGGAGCAGTTCAATTCGTTGTGGGAACGGGGTCTAGGTGAGAACAATTTTTTTTGTTTGGGGGCACTGTCTACAAGGGGGAGGTTGGGGGCTGTATGGCACGATCTACAAGGGGGAGGTGGGGGGATGTATGGCACTGTCTACAAGGAGGAGGTGGGGGATTATGGCACAATCTACAAGGAGGAGGTGGGGGATTATGGCACTGTCTACAGGGAGGCTGTATGGCACAATTTACAGGGGGGCACTATCTACAAGGGGCGGCTGTGTGTGGAAGCCAGGGGAGGGGGGCATTATACTGTGTGGGGGCCACTAAGCAGACATTATACTGTGTAGGGGTACTACATGGGGTAATATACTGTGTGTGGCACTTATGGGGCATAATACAGTGTGGGCACAATTAGAGGACAAAATACTGTGTCCTTGAAGGGGTTATAATATACATTATTAAATATTATTATTATACTGTATGGGGTTACTAAAGGGGCATTATACTGTGTGGATGCACTATATAGGACATTATACTGTGGGGGGCATTATATTTTTTTTTATGGGGCATTGTTTTATGATGGGGTGGGGCGCCAAAAGATAATTTCACATGGGGCGCCATCTATCCTAAGGCTAGCCCTGCTACTGGCTCGAACAGAACATTTGCACTGTCGACACCATCCTCTTACAACATTCATACCATTGACTCACTCATGCCACATCTGCAATCATTCATCACACAAAACTTTAAAAACGTAACACCTTCTCGCACCTTGGCGTACATGCACGTCCAGGTTAGCAGTAACTTTGCGCACCTGGGCGGGCAGTTACGTCCGCGCTTTAACAGTTAACCGCCGCGCGGCGCTACACCGCAGCGGCGGTTAACGGTGCAGGGTGTCTGCCCTGCTCACCCCGTTGCCGATCAGCGGCCTGTCGCCGCTGAAATTGGCAATTAACCCCTTCGATGCGGTGGTCGATTGCGATCACCACATTGAAGAGATTTAGAGCAGATCGGCAGCCCCCACATGCATTTGCGGGGGCTGGCGATCCTTATCACGTCAACCAGAGGCCAGGAAATGGCCTCCGGGCTGCCATGTACGGAAGCCTCGGAGGAGCAGCCTCCGGACGGTCCTCCGACACTTCCTGTCAGTGTGACTGTCACGTCACAATGATAGTTAGAACACATTACACTACGTAGGTAGTGTAATGTGTTCCAGCAGTGATCAGAGCTGCAAGTCTAAGTGTCCCCTAGTGGGACAAGTAAAAAAATGTAAAAAAAGATAAGAAAAATGTTTTTAAAAAGTGTCAAAATAAAAATTAGAAGTGACATAAACAAAAAATGCTTTTTTTCCTATAATAAGTCTTTTATTATAGGAAAAAATTAACACGTTAAAAAAAGTACACATATTTGGTATCACCACGTTCGTAACGACCCCAACTATAAAACTGTAATATTAATTTTCCCGCACGGTGAACACTGCAAAAAAAATAAATGAAAAACTGTGCCTGAATCACAATTTTTGGGTTACCACCCCTCAAAAAATATACAATAAAAAGTGATCAAAAAGTTGCATGTACGCCAAAATGGTACCAATACAAACTACAACCCGTCCCGCAAAAAACAAGACCTTACACCGCTTTTTTGACTGAAAAATAAAAAAGTTATCGCTCTCAGAATATGGTGACACAACAAATAATTTATTTAAAAAACATTGTCAGAATTTATGGTTTTTGGTCACCTTGCTTGCCAAAAATGGAATAAAACGTGATCAAAAAAATTTCTGGTACCCCAAAATGGTACCAATAAAAACTACAGATTGTCCAGCAAAGAATGAACCCTCACACAGCTCCGGTGGAGAAAAAATAAAAAAGTTCTGGCTCTCAGAATATGGAGATGCAAAATGTTCAGAGTGTCCAAAAGCGGATAAGATCAGGCGCCATTTATCAGTGCGATACCGGCCACATATCTATGAATTATTATTTATTTACTGCATTATTATACCCTCTTATTATACCCTGATGTACCCCGCACAGATAACATAAGCCCCCACATTATAAACTGAAACACCAGTAAAACCCCAAACAGAACAACTACCAAGCTACATCTGCGCCCCAAAAGCCTAATGGCGCTCCCTCCATTCTGAGCCCTGCAGTGTGCCTAAACACCAGTTTACGCTCACAGATATGGCATCGCCATACCCGGGAGAACCCGGTTAATATTTTATGAGGTATTTGTCTTCAGTGGCACAAACTGGGCATAGCATATAGTGCACTAAAATGGCATATGAGTGGAAAATTTTAATTTTCACTCTGCACCATCCGCTGCACATTAACCCCTTTGCACACCACGACATAGTATGTCGTAGTGTGGGGGGTGATGTATGGAGCGTCTCACGTGAAAAATAAAGAATTTAAAACGACAAAATCACTGTTTTTGTTCACCTTGGCTCTACCAAAAAATGTAATAAAAAGTGCTCAAAAAGTTGAATGTACCAAAAAATGGTACCAATAAAAACGACCGCTCGTCCCTCAATAAATAAGGCCTCACACCGCTCTATTGACGGAAAAATAAAAAGTTATGGCTCTTGGAAAGCGGGGAGGAAAAAAATAAAAAGGAAAATAAAAAAATGGATCAGTCCGGAAAGGGTTTATTACTTTCTAATGAAAAACCATTTATGACTACACGTGGGGTATTGCCGTACTCAGGAGAAATTGCTTTACAAATGTTGGGCGGCTTTTTCCTCCTATATCCTTTGTGAAATTGAAAAAATGCAACATTTTAGTGGAAGAAATTTTGATATTCATTTTCACAGCCTAATTCTAATAAATCCTGCAAAAGACTTGGGGGGTCTAAATGCCCACTATATCCCTAGATAGATTCTTTAAGTGGTGTAATTTCCCAAATGGGGGTCACTTTTGGGGGGTTTCCACTGTTTTGGCCTCTCAGGGGCTTTGCAAATGCGACATGGCACCCAAAAACCATTTCAGCTAAACTTGAGCTCCAAAAGCCAAATAGCGCTCTTTCCCTTCTAAACCCTGCTGTGGGTCCAAACAGCAGTTTATTACCACATATGGCATATTTCCGTAATCGAGAGAAATTGTTTTACAAATGTTGGGGTGCTTTTTCCCCTTTAGTCCTTGTGGAAATGAAAAAAATTAGCTAAACCTACATTTTCTTTGGTAAAATGTAGATTTTAATTTTTACCGCCTACTTCCAATAATTTCTGCAATATACCTGTGGGGTAAAAATGCTCATTATACCCCTAGATAATTTCCTGGAGGTGTGTAGTTTCCCAAATGGCATCATTTTTGGGGGATTTCCACTGTTTTGGCACCGCAAGAGCCCTTCAAACCTAACATGGTGCCTAAAATATATTCTAATAAAAAGAAGGCCCAAAATCCTCTAGGTGCTCCTTTGATTCTGAGGCCTGGGCTTCAGTACATTACCAAACTAGGGCCACATGTGGGATATTTCCTAAATCTGCAGAACCTGGGAAATAAATATTGAGTTGCATTTCTCTGGTAAAACTTTCTGTGTTACAAGAAAAATTGATTAAAAATGAATTTCTGCAAAAAAAGTCAAATTTGTAAATTTCACCTCTACATTGCTTCAATTCCTGTGAAACGTCTAAAGGGTTAAGAAACTTTATAATGCTGTTTTGAATACTTTGAGGGGTGAAGTTTTTAAAATGGGGTGACTTATTGGGGGTTTCTAATATACAAGGCCCTAAATGCCACTTCACAACTAAACTGGTCCCTGAAAAAATAACCTTTTGAAATATTCTTGAAAATGTGAGAAATTGCTGCTAAAGTTCTAAGCCTTGTAACGTCCTAGAAAAATAAAAAGATGTTCAAAAAATTATGTCAATCCAAAGTAGACATATGGGGGATGTTAATTAGCAAGAATTTTGTGTGGTATAACTGCCTGTCTTACAAGCAGATACATTTTAATTTAGAAAAATGCAAATTTTCATAATTGTTTGCTAAATTTTGGTGTTTTTCACAATTAAATATTGAATCTATCGAGCAAATTTTGCCATTAACATAAAGGTCAGTGTGTCACGAGAAAACAATCTCAGAATCATTTGGATAGGTAGAAGCATTCCGAAGCTATTACCACATAAAGTGAAACATGACAAAAGTGGCCAAAGAGGGAAGGGGTTAAAAATGGTGTAGGCTTGATTTCAGCCAAATATTTACAATATGATAATAACTCTGAGTTTGCCAATAGCATACAATGAGAATATTTCATATTTGAGCCAATCACATACATGCACTATATTTCAAATGTAGCATACAGTGAAGGAAATATGTATTTGATCCCTTGCTGATTTTGTAAGTTTGTCCACTGTCAAAGACATGAACAGTCTAGAATTTTTAGGCTAGGTTAATTTTACCAGTGAGAGATAGATTATAAAAAAAAACAAAATAAAACAGAAAATCACATTGTCAAAATTATATATATTTATTTGCATTGTGCACAGAGAAATAAGTATTTGATCCCTTTGGCAAACATGATTTAATACTTGGTGGCAAAACCCTTGTTGGCAAGCACAGCAGTCAGACGTTTTTTGTAGTTGATGATGAGGTTTGCACACATGTTAGATTGAATTTTGGCCCACTCCTCTTTGCAGATCATCTGTAAATCATTAAGATTTCGAGGCTGTCGCTTGGCAACTCGGATCTTCAGCTCCCTCCATAAGTTTTCGATGGGATTAAGGTCTGGAGACTGGCTAGGCCACTCCATGACCTTAATGTGCTTCTTTTTGAGCCACTCCTTTGTTGCCTTGGCTGTATGTTTCGGGTCATTGTCGTGCTGGAAAACCCAGCCACGAGCCATTTTTAATGTCCTGGTGGAGGGAAGGAGGTTGTCATTCAGGATTTGACGGTACATGGCTCCATCCATTCTCCCATTGATGCGGTGAAGTAGTCCTGTGCCCTTAGCAGAGAAACACCCCCAAAACATAAGGTTTCCACCTCCATGCTTGACAGTGGGGACGGTGTTCTTTGGGTCATAGGCAGCATTTCTCTTCCTCCAAACACGGCGAGTTGAGTTAATGCCAAAGAGCTAAATTTTAGTCTCATCTGACCACAGCACCTTCTCCCAATCACTCTCAGAATCATCCAGATGTTCATTTGCAAACTTCAGACGGGCCTGAACATGTGCCTTTTTGAGCAGGGGGACCTTGCGGGCACTGCAGGATTTTAATCTGTTACGGCGTAATGTGTTATCAATGGTTTTCTTGGTGACTGTGGTCTCAGCTGCCTTGAGATCATTAACAAGTTCCCCCCTTGTAGTTTTTGACTGAGCTCTCACCTTCCTCAGGATCAAGGATACCCCACGAGGTGAGATTTTGCATGGAGCCCCAGATCGATGTCGATTGACAGTCATTTTGTATGTCTTCCATTTGCTTACTATTGCACCAGTTGTCTCCTTCTCACCCAGCGTCTTACTAATGGTTTTGTAGCCCATTCCAGCCTTGTGCAGGTCTATGATCTTGTCCCTGACATCCTTAGAAAGCTCTTTGGTTTTGCCCATGTTGTAGAGGTTAGAGTCAGACTGATTAATTGAGTCTGTGGACAGGAGTCTTTTATACAGGTGACCATTTAAGACAGCTGTCTTTAATGCAGGCACCAAGTTGATTTGGAGTGTGTAACTGGTCTGGAGGAGGCTGAACTCTTAATGGTGAAGGGCAAGTACGCGTCCAGTTGTTAATAAACTGTAATTAGCCCAGAATGTTGCTGGACTATAAAAAGGGCTCTGCCCACTTGTTCCTTGCCTGAGCATTGTTGTATACCTAAAGTTTGTCTTGCAAATGGTCTCCCAGTGTTTTCCAGTTCCCAGTGTTACCCGTTCCTGCTGCCTGCACCCTGTATCCCGTGCTACCGTGCCTCTGTGCCATCTACAGTGAGAGTCAAGTCGTGTCTTCCGCTGCATCTACTGTGCCATCTACAGTGAAAGTCAAGTTGTGTCACCGCTACTGTCTACATTGCCTCAGGTACCCTTTCTGGACTGTAGACATTGTTTTGTACCTAGTTGGCCAGTTGCTATCCCGCTACGTGGTACGGCCCAGTGGGTCCACACCCCGCGCCGTGACAGTTTTTTCCTTGTAAAAGTAGTTAAATATATAAAAAAACAATATAAAATTGGTATTCATATTGACCCGCAGTATAAAGTTAACATGTCGTTTTAATTGCATGGTGAACGCCGTAAAAATAAAATAAAGTGCAAAAAGCAATGGAGGAATCACTGTTTTTTTTATTTTCCACCCCACAAAGTATTTTTTCCCATTTTCTAGTACATTATATGGTACATTAAATGGTACCATAAAAAAAACTACAACTCGTCCCACAAAAATCAAGCCCTCATAGGGCTATATCGATGGAAAAATAAAAAAGTTATGGCTTTTGGAAGGTGAGGAGGAAAAAATGAAAACCTGAAAAATGGCTGTGGCGGGAAGGGGTTAAACAGTGGTTTAAATTTTCCTAAATCAGATTATATAACATATTTGCTTTGACACGTATTATACGAGAGTGGCTACATAATTCTTTAGTTTACACATATATTGCTATATACCATTTTTTGAAGTTGCCTTTCTGAATGTTTTGCATCTGCCCTATATAGATTTACATCTGGAGGTCAGGAATAATCCCCTTCTTTTGTTGCCAAGGAAAGCTTGGTGTCATTCACGACATTTTTTAGATATGCACTCTTTTTACTCTACTTATTTAACCCTGATAAATAATCTGAATTTTCAGGGTGTGCACTCCCATGCCATATTCTAGAGATGGCATTCTCAGGGTTTTACATCTATTATTAAACTCATTAATCCATGGCTTCTTTTAAAATTCAAGCTATTGCTCACCAACACTTGCCTTCTGCACGCTTTATAGAAATGAATTTACAAATCTGAATCAGGTCTTACCTAACTCCAAACTCATAGAATAAGAATATATGTTGCTTCAAATTGTTTTTAATGTAAGACCCGAGATACTGGGTTGTACCATTGTTTATGAGATTGCCCGACGATAAGGGAATTTCGGAACAAAGTTATCGCCTTTACTGACTCAAACGTAACTACCTTTACCCCTGACCCATTATTGGTCATATTTGGTCATGTTGATACCGATCAATTTACATTTTCACTGGGATACAGCAAGTTATTAGATTGTATTGCGGTGGCCAGCAGAAAATTAATTTTGAAGACGTGGCTCCACCCCACTGACTTCCGTTTAAGTTATTCCTGCTAAAACTTTCAAACATTATGCGTATCAATTGGGAAGAGGCAACATTAAGCAAAGAAGAAAGGGTGAACTGTTTTTTTACAGTTTGGGAAAGTTTTATTGACATATTACCTGCACATATCCGCAGAGCTATCAGTGATTGTTTCTCTCTCACTATGTGGTATCAGGAATAATTCTTAAGGCCCTTTTACACGGGCCAATTATCGGCAAATGTGCGTTTACAGAATGCTCCTTCCCGATCATTGCCCTGTGCAAACAGGTTAGCGATCAGCCAATGATCGAGCAAATGCTCGTTCATCGACTGATCGCATCGCTTATGCAGCCGAAAATGTTATTGTTGTTGGCAGCACATCTCCCTGTGTAAACAGATAGACGCGCTGCCGACATGATAGAATCGTATTAATCGTATTAATCATATTAATCGTATTAACGAGTGCTCGTCCCCATACAGAGCTCCTTGTGAAAGGAGAAAACGAGCACTGATCAACAAGCTGTCTTGTTGATCGGCGCTCATTTACACGGCCCACGTCGGGCCGTATAAGAGGACTCTTACTGGGTGAAACTCTGATAATTGTTTCTGGATTTGGGTGGGTCCTGTGTGGTCCTAAAGGGATTATCGTGCCATTTTACCTGTGCTCACTGTGCTTTTTTGGTATACTATTTATCATGTAGAGTACAATATTGATTGTTTTTAATTTTTTTTGAATACTATCCTTCTTTCTCTTGTTTTCTTCCCTCTTTTTCCCTCCCGTCCCCACGCTTCCCCTTTCCCCACACTTTTCACCTGTGAGAGTATGAGGCATATGGGTTTATGCTTGGGTATTGACTTATTCCGGGTTGATATTAAATACCTATGTATCATGGGTGATGCGGAACACTGTCACTGGTAGTCGTGGTAATGGAAGTGGGGGATAATATATAGTTTTGGTGTTATCTTAAAGAAAAAAAAAATATATATTTATAGTACTGTGCAAATAATTTAGGCAGCTGTGGAAAAATGCTGCAAAGTGAGAATGCTTTAAAAAATAGAAGTGTTAGGCTAAGTTCACACGACCATTATAGTACGTTTAGCTCTCTTAGCATTACTTCCGTTAGAATTACCTTTGATTTCAATGGTAATTCTTTTTTTTCAGATGCTTTCCGTTTGCCTCCATTTGCTAGGTTTCTGTTTTTTGGACGGAAGCAAAAGTGCATCTGAAACAAAAGGATTACCATTGAAATCAATAGTAATGCTAACAGAAGCGATGGAAGAGTCCTAAACGTACTATAACGGTAGTGTCAAAGGTAGTAAAGACATATTTGGCACACAAGGTGATGATTTTAGCAAAACATTTCGGTTTTATTTCATCAAAAATTGATGCCAGAGGTTTAGTGCGACGTTTTGGTCGTATATTAGACCTTCATCAGGCACTTGTACCTCCTGGCGTCTGGTTCATCCAGTCATTGCGTATATTAGTAGCGGTTTACCGCTTTGTGAAAGGAGCATTAATGGGTTTTTTTATTAATTAACAAAATGCAAAGTGAATGAACAGAAGATAAATTTCAATCGAATCAATATTTGGTGTGACCACATTTTGCCTTTAAAATAGCATCAATTCTTCAAGGTACACTTGCACACAGTTTTTGAAGGAACTCGGCAGGGAGGTTATTCCAAACATCTTGGAGAACTACCCACAGATCATCTGTGGATGTAGGCTTCCTCAAATTATTTTGCCTCTTCATGTAATCCCAGACAGACTCGATGATGCTGAGATCAGGGTCCTGTGGGGGCAATGTCATCACTTCCAGGGCTTCTTGCTCTTTTTTACACTGAAGACAGTTCTTAATGACATTGATTGTATGTTTGGGGTCATTATCCTGCTGCAGAATAAATTTGGAGCCAATTAGATGCCTCCCTGATGGTATGATGGATAAGTATCTGCCTGTATTTCTCAGCATTGAGGAAACCATTAATCCTAACCAAATCCCCAACTCCATTTGCTGAAATGCAACCCCAAACTTGCAAGGAACCTCAACCATGCTTCACTGTTGCCTGCAGATACTCATTATTGTACCGCTCTCGAGCCCTTCGGCAAACAAACTGCCTTCTGTTACAGCGAAATATTTCAAATTTTGACTCATCAGTCCAGAGCACCTGCTAACATTTTTCTGCACCCCAGTTCCTATGCTTGGCCTTGTTTCCACGTCAAAGGTATGGCTTTTTGGCATTTCTTCCATGAAGACCACTTCTGGACAGAATTCTCCGAACAGTAGATGGGTGTACCTGGGCCCCACTGGTTTCTCTCAGTTCTGAGCTGATGGAACTGCTGGACATATTCCGATTTCGAAGAGAAGTAAGCATGATGTGTCTTTGATCTGCTGCACTAAGATTCCTTGGTCGACCACTGCGTCTACAGTCCACAACGTTGCCCGTTTCTTTGTGCATCTTCAAAAGAACTTGAAAAGCACATCTTGAAACCCCAGTCTGCTTTGAAATCTTTGCCTGGGAGAGACCTTGCAGATGCAGTATAACTACTTTCTTTCTGGTTGCTGTGCTCAGTCTTGCCATGGTGGAACTGTGACATGAAACTGTCTTCCTCAACCTCACCTTGGTAGCAGAGTGCACTAATCTGTAATCAGTGGAGCACCCAATTGCAGTGAATAAAGTCCAGCAATCCACTCAGAAATACATATATAAAAATCATGTTCAATGGGGCTACACACTGTATAGTCCGGATAAAAATTCAACACACTGACTCCAGGACATCCCACTTTTCACATAAAGTGGTTCTGCAAAGGATAAAAGCAGAGAAACATAGTGCAGACTGCAGCCTTGGATAAAATCTTTTGGTACTTTATTTCATATACCAAGTGTGTTCTGATACTTCATCTAACACATCTAACCTCCTTGATATCGGGAATTGTGAGGAACTTTTCCTGGAGTCAATGTGTTGAATTTTTATCCGGACTATATATTGTGTAGCCCTATTGCACACCATTTTTATATATGATTATTAGCACCTGTTTGGTATAATTGGTTAATCATACACCTGACTATAATGCTACAAAATCCATGACTTTGTGCAAGTGTACCTAGAAGAATTGAAGGCAAAGGGTGGTCACACAAAATCTTAATTTAAATTAGATTTCTCTTCTGTTCATTCACTTTGTATTTTGTTAATTGATAAAAAAAAACTCTTAACACTTTTATTTTTGAAAGCATACTTTGCAGCATTTTTCCACAATTGCCTAAAACTTTTGCATAGTACTGTGTATATACAATGTATTCGGAAAGTCTTCAGACCTTTTAATTTTTTCACATTTTGTTATGTTAAAGCCTTGTGCTAAAATAAAAAAATTAAAGTTTTCCCCATCATTCTGCTCTCAATACCCCATAATGACAACGTGAAAACCGAATGTTAGTAATCATTGCTAACTTTTTGAAAAGGAAAAACTAAAATATTGCATGGACATAAGTATGACCCTTTACTCAGTACTTAGTTGAAGCACCTTTGGCAGTGATAACAGCCGCCAGACTTCTTGGGTATGATGCCACAAAGTTTGCACACCTGGAATTGGGGATTTACTGACATTCTTCTCTGCAGATTCTCCCAAGATCTGTCAGGTTGGATGGGGACCGTCGGTGGACAGCCGATTTCAGGTCTCTCCAGAGATGTTTGATTGTGTTCAAGTCAGGGCTCTTGCTGGGCCACTCAAGGACATTCACAGAGCTGTCCCTAAGCCAGTCCTGTGTTGTCTTAGCTGTGTTCTTAGGGTCACTGTCTTGTTGGAAGGTGAACCTTCGGCCCAGTCTGAGGTCCAGAGCACTCTGGATCAGGTTTTCATAAGAATATCTCTGTATGGCAGCAGCGGGGCGTGGCTTGGCCCGACATGTGAGCAGCAGCAGAGTGAAGGAGCTCCCGCCGTCACTACCTAATAGCCTTGCTCCTCGGGCATACTGCTCATATTATATCGGACCTATCAGCCACCCGACATCCTCAACAACCTGTCCCTGCTGGAGTTCTTATAATGGCGGATGGATAGGACAAGCGGACTAAAGAGCTGCCGGGAACTGCAGACTGGAGTATCCAAAATGGTGCCGGCACCCCTGCCTCAGGAACTAGAGTGGGGAAAGTATCGGCCACAGGAGCAGCTGCCAAACCAGCAGCATTTTCCAGATACACACAGAATAGATTTGTTGGGCTGCCTGTGGAGGGGGAGGAGCTGCTGGAGATGATCGCATCAACATGCCTCCTGATGCAATCTCCTCAGTGAGTACCAATATCTTCCCTATACATAACCAGATCAAGGAGGTCAGCCATATTGTTCCCCAAGATGAACCCACACCTAAAGATGTCCTACAAGCTGTGATACAGTGCAATACTTCTTCAAAATTTAATCTCTCATACAAGAATTGCCATTTATGTGCCTTGGATTAAAGAAAGTTCATGAAAGAGTTGAAGGTGGAGGGACGCATAAGTGAAATGGAAGATAAATTTCCCTCACTGCTTGCAGATACAAGCAGACGTGACCAACAAATTGCAGCCTTATTTGCTTAAACGGATGATATGGAAAACCGCCTACGGCACAACAATGTGCGAGTCCTGGGAGTACCCGAAAAGATGGATGGGTCTAATTCCACTAACCACTTCGAGGAATGGCTTAGAAATGTATTAGGCTCACATGTTCTATCTCCACTATATTCTGTGGAAAGGGCCCATAGGGTTCCTACCAGGCCTTTGCCACATGGTGCCCCACCAAATCCAGTACTAATTAAGCTGCTTCACTATAGAGATGCTTGCATTAATGCAGCTCAAATTGTACCAGAAATTGCTGTTAATGGTCTCCGTATTGCACTGGAAAGTACAAACTTCTTGAGTATCCCAGAGATGCGGCTCGCAGACCGCGCAACAACTGCGAGAAGAAGAGAGGAATTGATTGTGCAAATAATTTCGGAAAGTAATACAGCCCCCTGTAGATTGGGCCATACAGCCCCCATTTAGATAGTGTCACACCCCCCTTTTAGATAGTGCCACCCTTCCCCCCTGTAGACAGTACCATACAGCCCCCCCTTGTAGATAGTGCCCTCACCTCCCACTTATAGATAGTGACCCCAGCTCCCCCATGTAGATAGTGCCATACAGCCGGCCCCTGTAGATAGCACCCCCAAACAAATAAAACAAAAAAAATGATACTCACCTAGGCCCGTTCCCGCGATGAACGGAGCAGCTCCAAAGCATCCTCAACACCGACGGGATCCTTGCCTAGGCCAGCATGAACCAGTGATGTCACGAATGTGACATGTACATGCCCCCTTATGCCGCGAGCCCCATAGCATCCGCTATGGCTACTACGGCGGTAGTTACGCCACTGTTGGTGATGGCTAAATACCCAGTGAGGAGCAAAGAACGGTGGGAGGCAGAAATGGGTCTCTTGGAAGATATGCAGTGGGGGGGGGAATTTTGGAGAGGGTGTAACAACTATCTCTAAGTGAAGCTCACAGATTGTTTGATCTCTATCTGTTACATAAGATTTATAAGACACCAAAATTTCTCTATGATATTGGGGTTAAACCTGACTCACTATGCACTCGATGTACACATACCTCTGCCGGTATGTTTCAAATGTTTTGGTCCTGTCATGATTTGGAGAGTTTTTGGAGAGAGGTAGTAACTCTGCCTAGTAACTCTGCCACCATCTGTGCCCCCACCACAAATAAAGTTCAAAATTCTCTTGAGTATCCCCTGCACCCCATGAGACCCCCCCCCTGCCACTTTATGTTCCCCATAGTACTCCTACCACATTTTGTGACCCCCTGCCATCTTTTGTATTCCCTGTCCGACACCCTCATAGAGTCCCGGGCACATTCTGACCCTACAAAGAGCTTCTTCCTCCGACTTTTCTCCCCCTCACCTAAAACAGTGGCCTGTCTCCTGCTATCTACCCTGTCCCTGCTCCCTCGCAGAGCCCTGTCACGTTCTGAACCCTGCTCGATTTTTCGAATTGCCCAGAAATCAACCAAAGCTACAGTGCACGGTTCAATGGTTGTGAAGACATGGTAGCAAGTCTAAAATAGAGAAAAAGCCATAAACCAATGCCAAGAAGCTGAGGGATCAGACAAAGCTCTCTATACTATGAAGGCAAGAGGAAATGGTGACTGGTGACTGGGCGATCATGTGACCTTCCTGTGGGTGTTTTTAGTGGGTTGGGAACAAAAAAATTTACAAATGAAATTGATCCTTTTTTAAAACGGACAGTGAAAAACGGATGCAAAATGGGTCATAATCGGCCGATTAAAACCGGAAACACGTCTGGAAACAAATGCAAAACGGCCGACAAAAGCGAATAAAAACGGTCGGCACACAGACCCTGTCGTGTGAATAGCACCTCAGGCTCTATTCACACGACAGGGTCCGAGTGTTGGCCAATAAAAATGCCAATTTTTCATTCGTTCCGGCCCTGTTTCCGTTTTTAATGGGCGATTTATACCCGTTTTGCATCCGTTTTTTTCACTGTCTGTTTTAAAAACTGATGAATTTCATTTGTCAATTTTTTGCCACACACTTCCCTATGTAGATTATGTCACACACTTCCCTCTGTAGCTAATGCCACACACTGTCCTCTGTAGATAATGCCACACACTGCCCTCTGTAGATAATACCACACACTGCCCTCTGTAGATAATGCCACACGACCCCCCTGTAGATACTGCCATACAGCCCCCTTGTAGATACTGCCACACTGCCCCTGTACATACTGCCACACAGCCCCCCTGTACATACTGCCACACAGCCCCCCTGTAGGTAGTGCCACACAGCCCCCCTGTAGGTAGTGCCACACAGCCCCCCTTGTACATAGCACCCCCATAGATGGCACCCCCCCTTCCTGTAGGGGACTGCTCCAAGAGAAGTCCCTGACTTCACTATCCATATATGGATTGTAAACGTCAGGGACTTCTCCTGGAGCGGTCCTCTAATCTTGAAGCAGAATCCCCAGCAACAGCGTCGCGGGGATCCTGCTTCAGGAGTAGGGGACCGCTCCAGGAGAATTGCCTGATGTCACTATCCATTTATGGACAGTGAAGTTAGGGACTTCTCCTGGAGCAGAATCCCTGGCCTCAGCTTCGACAATTCAGTGGCTGGGGAATAGAAGAATTTCGCTCCTACAGGGAGCTACAGTGGCTACAGAATTCCTCCTCCTCACATGCATTTCGCACTGTGACGAGGAGGAGGCAGCGAGCGCCGGTAGACACGGCCATCACTCAGAGCACATTCAAGTGACGGCCATGCTTTACATTGCCCCATAGACTTCTATGGGAGACGTGCGGCCAGGAGAACAGCACTAAATAGGGCACGTTCTATTTTTTGACGACCCGGTTTACCATTTGGGGTCTATTGTTTTTACTGTAGCCGTGTGACGGCCGTTAAATAAACGGCCGCCACACGGCCGAGTTTCCCTGTTGTGTGAATAGGGCCTAAGAGTACAACCAGTACTAACCAGTAGACTGCATTTTAGCACCCATCATTTACATATCATATAATAAGAAACATTGTGTCAAAGTGCAATATATAAAGTGCCAATATTACATAAACAATCTAATATTCAATTAGCTATGATAGAAACAAGAAAGGCAGGAAATAAAACCACTAACCAATCAAACTAACAGATCAAACCTGCGATCTTAAACGTTCCAAATTGATAGCGTCCTCAAAAGTATATTGCGCATAGTGTCTTTTTGGTGGCAACATTGTTATATTAAATTATGTAAAAATTATATATACAGCGGTATTAACTTCCCATATCTTACTAGTGTTCAATATGTATGATCTAGAATATGGAACATGAATACCTCTGCGTGCATCACACAATGGAGGGACACACCTCCAGTAACTAGAAAAGCTTTGTTTCTGCTCTACCATTGGCCCAAATATGCCTACACATGACTCTGTTTTTGGGTTCTGTTACATTCTACTCCAGGCATGTGCAATATGCTTTTGAGGACGCTATCCAATTTGGAACGTTTTAGGTCACTGGCTTGATCTGATCGTATGATTGGTTAGTGGCTCCCTTGTTTCTATTATATCTAATTGATTATTAGATGGTTTTATGAAACATTGATGCTTTATATATTGCACTTTGACACAATGGTATTATATGATATGTAAATGATGGGTGCTAAAATGCAATGTACTCGATGTATTCTTACACGTTTTTTGTACTTTACAGTGTTAAATACACTTGAATGTTCTATTGCCACACATGTTATAAATACCTGGCTTTTTGCTTTATCACATTTGACATGGATGAATAAACCACCGGTTCGAATTGAATTTTGTAGTGCTGCGATTTCTTCTACTCTGTATACGTGGACCTGGGATTGGGGTCGAATTTGCTTGGCACCCGACACGCATGCTTGCCCTTTGAGGAGGTGCTGCTACTTCTTCCTATTCCTTTTTTTACTTTAAGATAACAACAAACCTGTTGCTACTCCTCAAAAAGGGATAATTTTTAGACCGCTTATTAAAAGGCCATTGCTTCTTCCTATACCACCGTGTATATACAGCCCCAGAACTAAGCTCTGTACAGATATACATCCCCAGGACCAAGCTCTGCACATATATAAATCCCCAGAACCAAGCTCAGTACATATATACATCCCCAGAACCAAGCTCAGTACATATATACAGCAACAGAACCAAGCTCAATACATAAATACAGTACCAGAACGAAGCTCAATACATATATGCAGCACCAGAACCAAGATCAGTGTCAAGAAGGGTCTGTGGACACACTGGGCTGTACCGCCTTGGCGGTAAGGCAGCTGGCCAACAGGGCGCAGGTGAATGTCTATAGTATGTATAGGGTACCTGTGGCAGCTCAGTCAGCAGCAGGGCAGGCTCGGCTAGGACTAGGCACCAGGTAGACGTCAGGCGAGGTGAAGCAGGTCAGACGTGGATACAGTAGGACACGACTTTGGCACAGCACAGTGCTCGACCAGGGTGGTATGAAATGCTAGGAACAGGAACAGGAACTGAAACAGGTACAGGTACAGGAATAGGAACTGGAACAAGTACAGGAACAGGAAACACACTAGGAGGCCATCACATAGACAAACTGTGGAACAACAACGCTCAGGCATCGAAGCAGGGGGCTGGACCACTCTTATAGTCCAGGATACTCACGGGTCAAAGTTCGTCACAAGGTCCAGTGCGCGCTGCCCCTTTAAGAGCCGGCACGAGCGTACGTGTGCACCCTACGGGATCCGGCTAAGGTGAGTGGACGCGAGCGCTGGCGTCTCCTGAGGAGGAGGCTGGGGCCAGTGCTTGCCGACTCAAGGCTGCGGCTGTCAGGAGGGGACCGGAGCTGACAGCACGCAGCCATGGACATTACAGTATCCCCCCTCTTACGCCCCCTCTTCTTGGGTTCTTGGGACCAGAGCGAGAGAGAAACTTCTTCAGAACAGCAGGGGCATTGAGGTTCTCCTCTGGCTCCCAGGACCTCTCTTCAGGACCAAACCCCCTGCAATCCACCAAATAAAAGGTCTTTACTCTCACTTTTTTGGTGTCCAGGATCTCTTGGACCTCAAAGGTGTCAGAAGGGCCGCTGGAGGCAACCACAGGGCTAGGAATCTTGGTGTAGTGGTTCAGGACCACCGGCTTCAGGTGGGAGACATGGAAGGAGTTGGGGATCTTGATGGTAGTAGGCAGCCAAAGCTTATAGGCGACAGGATTGATCTGCTGCAGGATCTCGAAGGGTCCGAGGAACCAGGGAGAAAATTTGCATGATAACACCCTTAGTCGGATTTTCCTGGAAGACAGCCAGACCCTCGTGCCAGGAAGAAACTGAGGAGGTTCTCTTCTCCTTGTGTCAGCCTTACGTTTCATGCGGTCGACTGCCATGAGGATGGAGGATCGAGTTTGCTGCCAGATCTGTAGGAAGTCTCTAAAGGTGGAGTCAGCCGCTGGAACCTCGGAAGAATCGGGCACCGGGAGAGGAATTCGTGGATAAACAATGAACGGTGTATTCCTTGTAGACTCGCTGGTGTAATTATTGTAGGAAAATTCTGCCCATGGGAGCAACTTCACCCAGTCATCATGCAGCTTGGAGATTAAGTGGCGTAGGTAGTTATCCAAGATCTGATTGATCCTCTCAACCTGACCATTAGACTGAGGATGGTAGGCTGAAGAAAAGTCCAATTTCACACCGAGGAGTCCGCAGAGGGCTCTCCAGAACTTCGAGGTAAACTGAACCCCCCAATCAGACACAATATGCTGCGGCAAGCCATGCAGGCGGAAGATGTGCTGGATGAACAGCTTGGCCAGCTGAGGAGCAGAAGGAAGACCTGTCAGAGGAACGAAGTGGGCCATCTTCGAAAATCGGTCCACTAGCACCCAGACAGCACTGCATCCAGCAGAGAGAGGCAGATCCATAATAAAGTCCATATCTATTTGCTGCCAAGGGGCATTGGGCACAGGCAATGGCTGGAGCAGACCAGCAGGTCTAGAGTGAGCGGCCTTGTTGGCTGCAAATACAGAATAGGAAGAAACGAAGTCCATAATGTCCTTGGGCAGCGTGGGCCACCAGAAATGACGAGCAATCAGATCTCGGGTCTTACGGACCCCCGTGTGACCTGCCAGTTTAGAGGAGTGTCCCCAGCGGAAAATCCACGATCAGCCAGACGCACAAAAGTCCTCCCTGGAGGAATGTCCCCAACTTGCAGGAGATTGACAGAGACAATGCAAGATGGATCAATAATGTTCTGTGGACTCTCTATGGTGTCCTCTGTCTCGAAATACCTGGACAAGGCATCGGCCCTCATATTTTTGTCGGCCGGTCGATATTGGAGCTCAAACTGGAACCTTGTAAAAAACAGTGACCACCTGGCCTGACGAGGGTTCAGTCGTTGGGCCGTCTTGAGGTAGATCAGATTCTTGTGGTCTGTAAATATCAGGATCGGATGAGCTGCGCCCTGATGTCTCCATTCTTCCATAGCCAATTTGATGACCAGTAACTCCCGATCGAGTAGTTGCGTTCTGCAGAAGAGAAGAGCTTAGAAAAATATCCACATACCCTTGAATTGCCCTTGGGACCTCTCTGGAACTGGAGTGCTCCAGCACCGACAGAGGATGCGTCCACCTCCAACGACAACTGCAGAGAGACATCCGGATGATGGAGGATATAGGCTGACGTGAAGGCACTCTTCAGGCTATTGAATGCGGACTCTGCCTCGGGAGTCCACACCTTGGCGTTCATACCCTTCTTAGTAATGTTAGAGATGGGAGAAGTCAGTGAGGAGAAGCTTGCAAAGCCTGTAAAAATTAGCGAATCCCAGAAAGCGCTGTATGGCCCTAAAGCCTTGAGGATGTGGCCATTCCAGAACAGACTTTACCTTCTCAGGATCCATCTCGAGACCTCGATTCGAGACGATGTAGCCCAGGAAGGGTAGAGCATCTTTGTCAAACATGCACTTCTCCAGCTTGGCGTACAAACGATTCTCCCTTAACCGTAGCAAAACTTGACAGACATGTCTCTGGTGTGTCATAGGATCTGGATAAAAAATCAAGATGTCATCAAGGTAGACTACTACACAAACATAGAGGAGGTCACGGAAAATGTCATTCACAAACTCCTGGAAGACCGCGGGAGCATTACACAGGCCAAAGTGCATTACTAGATACTCATAGTGTCAATCACAGGTGTTAAATGCAGTCTTCCATTCATCACCCTGGCGAATCCGGACTAGGTTTTAAGCCCCACGCAGGTCTAGTTTAGAAAAAATCTTGGCACCACGTATACGATCAAACAGTTCAGAGATCAGTGGCAACGGATATTTATTCTTCACCGTGATCTGGTTGAGACCTCTGTAGTCGATACAAGGACGAAGAGAGCCATCTTTCTTTTTGACGAAGAAGAACCTGGCTCCTGCCGGGGAGGAAGACTTTCGTATGAAGCCACTCTCCAAGTTCTCTTTCACATAGGCGGACATGGACATAGTGTCTGGCAAGGAGAGAGGATATACCCTACCACAGGGAAGGGATGCACCAGGAACTAGCTCGATAGGACAGTCATATGCCCGATGTGGAGGCAATGTCTTTGCCTCCCTCTTGCTCAAGACATCCGAAAATGCTGCATAATGACTCGGCAATCCTGCCAATGACCGAGGCAGCGAAGGCTGAGCCGACCGAATCTGCACCAGGCAACGACCTTGACACTCAGGGCCCCACTGGAGAACCTCTGCAGAATTCCAGTCCAGAACTGGGGCATGCAGTCGGAGCCAAGGCAAGCCCAGCAACACAGGATTAACAGCTTTGGGTAGCACATAGAAAGGCAGAAGTTCAGAGTGAAGGGCTCCCACTTGGAGCCTCAGCGGCTTGGTCACAGCTATAACTGGGTCTGGCAGAGGTAGTCCATTTACTGAAGCAACTGTCAACGGGTTCTCCAGAGGGGTGGTGGGTAATTGCAGAAGATCCACCAGGTCTCTACGAATGAAATTAGCAGCGGATCCATAGTCTAGATACGCAGAAACCTGATGCGTTTTCTCGCTGGACACTATGGTCACAGGTATGGACAAACTAGATGGAAGTCCATTCTTATCCAAGGTTGTCACTCCTAGCTACCCTAGGCTTTGGGATCTTTGGGGACACAGGCGCACAAGATGGCCACCGAGGCCACAATAAAGACATAGTCCAGATGTGCGTGTAATGGCCGGAAGGAGGTGAAGGGAAAGTGAGCCCTAATCTACCCACCGCCCTGTCCCTGCCTACTTGCAACGACTCGCCCTAGGCGACGAGGTACAACTGGGCGGCGGTCCCTACGCTGTCTAAGTGCACAGGAAAACAAACAGGGAACATGCAAGGGAAGGGGCAGTAGCCACGGAACGCCACGAGGAAACGGAGCGGCGAACGGACAGTCAGGACCAGGACGAAGTGAGTACACCCAAGCGGGCAAGGAGACAGAAGCAAGCCAGGGGCAAAGCAAAGCAGGTCAAGCAGAACTGCAGCAAGGCAGAAGCACGGCAGAAGCAGGCTGGAGCAAGCAGCAGTGGGGCCAGGAATCCAAAAGAATTACAAGCACTGAGGGAGAGAACAGGGCAGGTAATAAAGGACAGGGGGCGGAGCTAACTCCGACAGACCAGGCCGCGATAGGCTCTCCCACTCCTGAGCCTGCCACCCTGGTTGGTGGGAGATGGTGTCAGTCGAACAGGTCTGGCCTCAGGTGTGGATTGATTAATCCCAGGAGTATACCTAGATGAAGTACCTGGCAGATCCCTAACAGTGCGTCTGCGTTTCATCTCCTAGGCGGATAGCTTACACTGGTCCATTATCACAGACTCCTTGGGAGGATCGAGATCAGAGGACAGCAGTGGTTGCTGCGAAATAGGAACCAAACTGGGAGGGGCTCCCTCTCGTCAAACCTCTTGGAGGCGTTCTCGGATCCGTATATCAATCCAGGCAGACAGAAGGATGAGGTCGTCCAGGGTAGACGGCAGATCTCGAGCGGCAAGTTCGTCCTTAATTTTAGGAGACAGTCCATGCCAGAATGCAGCCACAAGGGCCTCATTGTTCCATAACAGCTCTCCCGCCAGGGTGCGGAAGTGGATGGCGTAATCACTCACGGAGGTGTCTCCTTGGCGTAGGTTTATCAAAGATGCCGCTGCAAATGAGACTCGTCCAGGCTCCTCAAACACTATGCGAAAAGTCCGGAGGAAGGCTTGGAAGTCACGGGTCTCTGGACCTTGTCTCTCCCAGATAGGGTTCGCCCATGCAAGAGCCTTGCCGGTGAGGAGAGAAATGATGAAAGCGACCCATGCGCCATCAGACGAAAATGTCCTGCTATACAGGCTGAAGTGGATCTGGCATTGATTAAGAAATCCATGACAGGTATTTGCTTCTCCATCATAGCGGTCAGGAAGTGGCAAAGAAACACGCGGGTCAACACTGCCAAGAGGTGTAGTCTGAGGATCAACACTGCCAGGAGGTGTAGCAGTAGGAACAGCAACTTGTGCCTCCTGCCGACGTGCAAGGATGTTTAACGCCTGGAGGAGTTGGTCCTGTCGGGACCAGAGGTCCAGCATATCCGCTCGCATCTCCTGTGACGTCGTCATGGTCTTGAATCGGCCAGCGGGGGTCCATGGCCTGGGCGTACTGTCACGAAGGGTCTTTGGACCCACTGGGCCGTAACGCCTTGGCGGCAAGGCAGCTAGCCAACAGGGCGCAGGTGAATGTCTATAGTACGTATAGGGTACCTTTGGCAGCTCAGACAGCAGCTGGGCAGGCTCGGCTAGGACTAGGCAGCAGGTAGACGTCAGGCGAGGTGAAGCAGGTTAGACGTGGATACAGCATGACACGACTTTGGCACAGCACAGTGGTGTGGAATGCTAGGAACAGGAACAGGAACTGGAACAGGTACAGGTACAGGAATAGGAAAAGGGCCTGGAAAAAGTACAGGAACAGGTAACACACTAGGAGGCCATCACATAGACAAACTAGGGAACAACAACAACGCTCAGGCATTGAAGCAGGGGGCTGGACCACTCTTATAGTCCAGGGTACTCATGGGTCAAAGTTCGTCACAAGGTCCCATGCGCGCCCTGCCCCTTTAAGAGCGGGCACGAGCGTGCGCATACACCCTACGGGATCCGGCTGAGGTGAGTGGACGCGAGCACTGGCGGGGCCAGCGCTTGCCGACTCGTGGCTGCGGCTGTCAGGAGGGGACCGGAGCTGACAGCCCGCAGCCACGGACATTACAATCAGTACATAAATACAACATCAGAACCAAGCTCGGTACATAAATACAGCACCAGAATAAAGCTCAGTACATATATACAGCACCAGAACAAAGCTCAATACATATATAAAAGAGCCAGAACAAAGCTCAGTACATAGATACAACACCAGAACAGAGCTCAGTATGTATATATAGTATCAGCATAAATACAGCTCAGTACAGAGATCATTTGCAAATTCAGTTTAACCCCTGCCATATAGGTTTGTATGGCGTAAAACTACAGCTCCCAGGATGGCCCGAACAATGGTAAGGATATGCTGGGAGTTGCTGTTTCACAAAAAATATCATACCACCCATCATCTTGCTGCAGATCATAAAGTGACTACAGTACTGATTAGAGGAAGAATAAACATTACATTGAGTGACTCAAGGGTGACGACTTCTCAGATTCTAGCTGTTCCTTTTTTCGATCCGGATCAGACCTCTATGATGACTTCTCTCGGCCACGGACAATATCTGCAGTTTGCTGCTCAGATGTCTTCAGCTTCTCACTTTTCAAACATTTCCGCACCTAAAAACAAGGATAAAATTCTCATGGTGCCACACACTACGCCCCTAAATATAATGGCATGAAACACTGCACCTCTAATTATCAAGGTACCATACACTGTGTCCCTGATTACAAAAGCACCATACACTGTGCTCATGAATACAATAGCACTATACACTGTGTCCCCCCCCACACACAGTGCCCCCTGTAGAAGATGACAACCTATAAATAACAGAAGGCACATACCCAGTAGTAACAAACCAATGTGATATGGATGCTAAGTACTACTTCAATATACAACGAATCTCTATAACTTTCGCTCCAAAAATCAAATGATAACAAAATGAGAATATCAATATCTTTATTAACCCCTTTATGATGAAAGATGGATATATCCGTCCTGTGCAGGTGCTAGTTCCCACAAAAGGACGGATATATCCGTCCTCTGATCGCGCGGGTACTGCCAGTTATACACAGTCTGGCTCTTGCCACAACTGCCGGAATCGAAGAGCGCTCCGATTCCAGCAGTTTAACCCATTAGATGCCACTGTCAATAGCGATAGCGACATCTAATGTGTTTGACAGAGGGAGGGAGTTCCCTCTGTCACCCGATCAGCGCCCCTGTAAAGAAATCGCAGGGGCGCCGTCGGGTTTCCATGGCAGCCAGGAGCCTAACAATGGCCCCCAGGTCTGTCTTCAGCAAATGCCTATTAGGCCATGCATCCGGCATGGCCTAATAGATTGCCTGTCAATTTTACACTGACAGGCAATAATGCTTTAGCATACCAAGTATACCCAAGCATTATATATTCGATCAGCAGATAGCATGGTGAAGTCCCCTGGTGAGACTATAAAAAATAAATGTAAAGCAGTTAAATAAAGTTTGTGAAAAAAATAATAAAAAAATGTAGTCAAAATAAAATAAAACTTAGTTTATTTAGTAAAAATGTCAAAACAAATAACACATACACATATATGATAACACCGCAATCGTAACGACTTGAACAATAAAATGAACACATAAATTAAACCGCCAGCTGAACGGCGTCCAAAAAAACAACGGCAACATTCTCTCTTTTCTCCCATTTCCCTCATAAAAAAAATTAAATAAAAGTTAATCTTTAAGACCTATGTAGCCCAAAATATTACTAATGAATACTACACCTTGGCCCGCAATAATCAAGCCCACATATGGCCACATTGACAGAAAAAGAAAAAAGTTACGGCTCTTAGAATGCGGCAATACAAAACAAGTTAATTTTTTTCTGAGAAATGTAGGAAAACATATAAAACCTTACATATTTGGTATCCCCTTAATCGTGACGACCCATAGAATAAAGTTAACATGTTATTTACGCTGCATAGTAGACAGCGTAAATTTATAACGTGAAAATCAATGCTGGAATAGCTGCTTATTTTCAATTCTCTCCTAAAATAAAGTTAATAAAAGTTAATCGATATATTATAATCATCTAAAAATGGAGCAATTGCAAAATACAACTTGCCCCGCAAAAAACAAGCCCTTATACGGCTATGTCGACGGAATAAAAAAAAGTTACGACTTTTGGAATGCGACCGTGAAAAAACAAAAAAATTATCCTTGGTCATTAATGCGCAAAATCCCTGGTCATTAAGGGTATGTTCACACGGCCGTAAACGCCTGAAAAATGGCCGAAAAATCGGATCTAATTAATTTCAATGGGAAAAATTGCGTTCTGTTCCGATGGGCCGTTTTTTTACGCGTCCGTTTTTAAAAATTCCGAGTAAAAAAACGGACGTGAAAAAGAAGTGCAGGTCACTTCTTGGGACGTTTTTGGAGCCGTTTTTCATAGACGCTATTAAAAAACAGCTCCAAAAAACAGCCGTAAAAAACGCTGTGAAATATGCGAGTATGGTTAAAAATGTCTGAAAATCAGGAGCTGTTTTCCCTTGAAAACAGCTCCGTATTTTCAGATGTTTTTGAGTTTGCGTGTGAACATACCCTCAGGGGTTAATAATCCATTAACCGCTTCCCTCTTTAGCCACTTTTGACCTTCCTGACAGATCCTCATTTTTCAAATCTGACATGTTTCACTTTATGTGGTAATAACGTCGGAATGCTTTCACCTATCCAAGCGATTCTGAGGTTGTTTTCTCGTGACACATTGGACTTTATGTTACTGACAAAATTTGCTCGATATGTTCAGTATTTAATTGTGAAAAACACCAAAATGTAGCGAAAAATTGCAAAAATTAGCATTTTTCTCAATTTAAATGTATCTGCTTGTAAGACAGGCAGTTATACCACACAAAATTGTTGCTAATTAACATCCCCCATATGTCTACTTTAGATTGGCATCGTTTTTTGAACATCCTTTTATTTTTCTAGGACGTTACAAGGCTTAGAACTTTAGCAGCAATTTCTCACATTTTCAAAAAAATTTCAAAAGGCTATTTTTACAGGGGCCAGTTCAGTTGTGAAGTGGCTTTGAGGGCCTTATATATTAGAAACCCACAAAAAGTCACCCCATTTTAAAAACTTCACCCCTCAAGGTATTCAAAACAGCATTTAGAAAATGTCTTAACCCTTTACACATTTCACAGGAATTAAAGCAAAGTAGAAGTGAAATTTACAAATGTCATATTTTTTTGCAGAAATAAATTTTGAATACAATTTTTTTTATAACACAGAAGGTTTTACCAGAGAAATGCAACTCAATACTTGTTGCCCAGTTTCTGACGTTTTAGGAAATATCCCACATGTGGCTGTAGCGTGCTACTGGACTGAAACATCGGCCTCAGAAGCAAAGGAGCACCTAGAGGATTTTGAGGCCTTATTTTTGTTAGAATATATTTTAGGCACCATGTCAGGTTTGAAGGGCTCTTGCGGTGCCAAAACAGGAAAAATCCCACAAAAGTGACCCCATTTGGGAAACTACACACCTCAAGGAAATTATCTAGGGGTAGTGAGCATTTTGACCGCACAGGTTTTTTACAGAAATTATTGGAAGTAGGCCGTGAAAATTAAAATCTAAATTTTTTCAAAGAAAATGTAGGTTTAGCGATTTTCTTTCTAATTTCCACAAGGACTAAAGGAGAAAAAGCACCACAAAATTTGTAAAGCAATTTCTCCCGAGTAAAACAATACCCCACATGTGGTAATAACCGGCTGTTTGAACACACGGCAGGGCTTAGAAGGGAAAGAGCGCTATTTGGCTTTTGGAGCTCAAATTTAGCAGGAATGGTTTGCGGAGGCCATGTCACATTTACAAAGCCCCTGAGGGGACAAAACAGTGGAAACCCCCCACAAGTGACCCCATTTTGGAAACTACACCCATTGAGGAAATTATCTAGGGGTATAGTGAGTGTTTTGACACCACATCTTTTTTGCATAAATTATTGGAAGTAGGCCCTGAAAATAAAAATCTAAATTTCTTCAAAGAAAATGTAGGTTTAGCTAATTTTTTCTCATTTCCACAAGGACTGAAGGAGAAAAAGCACTGTAAAATTTGTAAAGCAATTTCTCCCGAGTAAAACAATACCCCACATGTGGTAATAACCGGCTGTTTGAACACACGGCAGGGCTTAGAAGGGAAAGAGCACTATTTGGCTTTTGGAGATCACATTTTGCAGGAATGGTTTGCGGAGGCCAGGTCACATTTGCAAAGCCACTGAGGGGACAAAACAATGAAAGCGCCCAAAAATTGACTCCATTTAGGAAACTACACCTCTTGAGGAATTCATCTAGGGGTGTAGTAAGCATTTTGACCCCACAGATGTTTCATAGAATTTATTAGAATTGGGCAGTGAAAATAAAAACAATCCTTTTTCTTCAATAAGATGTAGCTTTAGCGCAAATTTTTTCATTTTCTCAACAAATAAAGGAAAAAAAGAACCCAACATTTGTAAAGCAATTTCTCCCGAGTACGGCAGTACACCATATGTGGTCATAAACTGCTGTTTGGGCAAACGGCAGGGCTCAGAAGGGAAGGACCGCCATTTGGAGTGCAGATGTTGCTGGATTGGTTTCTGGGTGCCTGTGGGCCCAAAACAGTGGAAACCCAATTTTGGAAACTACACCCCTCAATGCATTTACCTAGGGGTGTAGTAAGCATTTTAACCCTGCAGGTGTTTTGTAGAAATTAGTGTGCACTCGATGTTGCAGAGTGAAAATCGGATTTTTTTCCATAGATATGCCAATATGTGGTGCCCAGCTTGTGCCACCATAACAAGACAGCTCTCTAATTATTATGCAGCGTTTCCCGGTTTTAGAAACACCCTACATGGGGCACTAATCTTTTGCCTGGACATTCGACCAGGCTCAGGAATGAAAGCGTACCATGTCAAATTGAGGCCTAATTTGGCCATTTACAAAGTATTGGTTCACAACTGCAGAGGCTCAGATGTGAAATAATAAAAAGAAACCCCTGGGAAGTGACCCCATTATGGAAACTGCACCCCTCAAGGCATTTATTAAGGGGTGTAGTGAGCATTTTCACCCCACATGTCTTTTCCATAAATGATTGCACTGCGGATGGTGCAAATTAAAAATTTCTATTTTTCCCTAGATATACCATTCAGTGGCAAATATGTCATGCCCAGCTTATGACGCTGGAGAGACACACCCCAAAAATTGTTAAAAGGGTTCTCCCGAGTATGACGATGCCATATATGTGGAAGGAAACTGCTGCTTGGGCACGAGCTATAGTTTTTATAGGTACCATTTTTGGATACGTGCGACTTTTTGATCACTTTTTATTGCAATATTTGTAGGGCAAAGTGACCAAAAAACGGAAACTCTTGTAAAGTTTTTGACGTTTTTTTTTACGCTGTTCACCGCGTGCAATAAATAATATAATATTTTGATACCTCAGGTCGTTACGGTCGCGGCGATACCAAATACGTATGGTTTATTATTATTTTTCAATAATAAAGGACTTGAGAAGAGTAAAAGGGGGATTGTGTTTTATTTTATTACTTGAAACTTTTATTGTTTTCAAACTTTTATTTTTTTAATTTTTTTTTCTTACACTTTTTTTATACTTTTTTTTACACTTTTTACCCACTAGGGGACTTGAAGGTCCAACTGTCAGATTTTTTTTTCTAATACATTGCACTACCTGGGATGGCGATCTGCTAGTAACTGCTATGATGCAGCAATCGCTTTCGATTGCTGCATCGAAGGGGTTAATGGCAGGGATCGGAGCTAGCTCCGGTTCCTGCCATTACGGGTGGATGTCAGCTGTAACATACAGCTGACTTCCACCGCTGATGACGCTGGATCAGCTCCTGAGCCGGCGCCATCTTGCCGGCGGCTACGAAAGCCTGGGCGGATCTTGATCGGCTTCCATGCTAGGCAGACCGGGAGGCCAGTATTCAATGCGAGAAGGAGCATTTACGTCTGAAACGAGGCAGCAGTTTTCTCCTGAAAACAGTCTGTCTTTTCAGACGTAAAAGCCTGCTACTGTGTGCACATACCCTAAGGGTATGTGCACACGAGAAGTGCCTTTTACGTCTGAAAAGACAGACTGTTTTCAGGAGAAAACAGCTGCCTCGTTTCAGACGTAAATGCTCCTCCTCGCATTTTGCGAGGCTTCTCTGACAGCCGTAAATTTTGAGCTGTGCTTCATTGAGTTCAATGAAGAACGGCTCAAATTACGTCTCAAAGAAGTGTCCTGCACTTCTTTTGACGAGGCTGTATTTTTACGCGTCGTCGTTTGACAGCTGTCAAACGACGACGCGTAAATGACAGGTTGTCTGCACAGTGCGTCGGCAAACCCATTCAAATGAATGGGCAGATGTTTGCCGAAGTATTGTAGCCCTATTTTCAGACGTAAAACGACGCATAATACGCCTCGTTTACATCTGAAAATAGGTCGTGTGAACCCAGCCTAAAGGGGTTAAAGCCAACATCCATGGTGGTGAAGGGGATAATGTCAATATACCTGGGGGTCTAGGGCAGTAAAGCGCTTAATTTCAGTATCCCTGGTGGTTTTAGAGAGTAAAGGGGTTCATTTCAGGAACCCTGGTGCAGGGGCGTAACTAGGAAAGACTGGGCCCCATAGCAAACTTTTGACTGGGGCCCCCCCTCCCCTGGGTGTCACACAACCACCCCCCTTGTAGATAGTGCCTTTTTTACAGCCCCCCCCTGTAGATAACGCCATACAGCCCCCCTCTGTAGATAGCGCCATACATCCCCCTGTAGAGAACGGCATACAGCCCCCCTGTAGATAACGCCATACAGCCCCCCTGCAAAGAACGCCATACAGCCCCCCCTGTAGAGAACGCCATACAGCCCCCCCTGTAGGGATCGCCATACAGCCACCCCCCCTGTAGGGAACGCCATACAGCATTTCCCCCCCCCTGTAGGGAACGCCATACAGCGTCCCCCCTCCCCAAAAAATGTGACCTACAGTGTGTCCTACAAAATACATGTATCCCCTCACCACAGGATCTCCACAGGATAGGGGATACATGAGTGATCGCTGGCAGCGATAGGGAGAACGGGGGACTGAAAGTCCCCTGAACTTCTCCATGACAAACCTCTGACTTCCGGCGTCTGCGCAGCTCAATAAAAATGAAAGGAGCGCTGGTCACGCATGCACACAAGCAGGACCGGCGCTTCATTCATTTCTACGGAGCTGCCGACACGGACCCCGGAAGTCAGAGGTCTGTGATGGAGAACTTCAGGGGACTTTCATTCCCCCGTTCTCCCTATCAATGCCAGCGATCACACATGTATCCCCTGTCCTGCGGATATCCTGTGGAGAGGGGATACATGTCTTTTGCTCTATTTTGCGCCTTCAGGACCAGACACCGTTTAGCCATTTTTAGCACGTGTTAGTTAAATGGCTATAACTTTTTTATTTGTTGGGCCAACGACGTGATTTTTGCGACGTTTTTTCCGTAGACAATGCAGGTTTCATTTTTTATCGTTTTTATACACACCTTTTTTGCTATTTTAGAATTTTTATTCATAAAGTTTGAAAATAATAGTAAAAAAATAAGCTTTTTTACATTTCAGCTATTTTTTTTGGTAATAACACAGTTTTACCCTAAAGTAGACCTTTTATTTGTGATCGTCATTGTCTACCGTAAATTTTTATATATTACATGTCTATATTAGGGTAATTGGGTCAGCGCTAGCATTACAACAATGATTGGCGGGGGGGGGGGGAACGTTTTTTTTGGGGTGGGTATTTTATGTGTATTTATTATTTAAATTTTTTTTGCACTTTACTTTATTCTTTTTTTATTACTATGGTCTGTCCCCCAAAGGTCAAAGAAGACCTTTGGGGAACTTTATATATATTTTTTCTTTCTTTTACACCATGTTTTTCCACTGTAACTGGAGCTGCACAGCAGCCCCAGTTACAGGGGAAATCAGCCCTCTCATAGTGACGATTGTCACTAATAGGGCTGTGCTGGGTCTCGTAAGACCCAGCAGCAGCCTGCCACTAACGGCACCCGGCGATCATGTGACCAGTCACATGATCACCGGGAGGAATAGAGACAGCGCCGCTGCTGCTGTCTCTATTCCTGTACACAGCGCGCATTCAGCGCTGTGTACAAGTGATCAGAGAAGCCAGAAGCAGAGAAAGCTGCTTCTATCCTCTCCTCAGGGTCCCCGGCAGTCACTGACAGCCGGAGACCCGACATTCAGCTGCCCGATCGCGCGGGCAGCAAGTTAAAACCCGAGCCGTAAAAAGTCTATGGCTCGGGTTTTAAGGACCCTGACCGCTGGCCGTAAAAATACAGCCAGCGGTCGGGAACCAGTTAATGGCAGAGCGGGGAGATACCTCCCTGCTCTGCCGTAGTGTTCAGTGGCGTCCCGCTGTAGCAGCCATAGCGGCTGCTAGCGGAGCCTCCGGCTCATGCCGCGGGCCCCGTTGCAGCGGCTTCTGCTGCTACGGCGGTAGTTACGCCACTGCCCTGGTGTAAGGGAGTGAAGGGGTTTATCTTTCATACCCAATTTTCCGTGGTAGTATCACTCGTCCAGGCTTTAACATTGTCCTGGCTGTAACAGGTTGCTGACAGTTCTTTCTGTAATCGTTCCGAGCACTTCAAGAGTACAGTACTCTGCCCCAGAGGCGTAGCTAGGTTCTCCAGCACCCGGGGCAAAGATTCAGTTTGGCGCCCCCCCCCCCCACCTCTTTCCCAACATCTCCTTCCCCCTCGCCGTGTTTGTTTTCTCTACCAATCGACGTGTCATTTCTTTTTATGTAACGCGAGCATAAAATTATTTGTACATTTCACAAGCAATATGGTTCTATACACAACACCAGAACCAAGCTCAGTACATATATACAGCACCAGCACAAATACAGCTCAATTTAGTGCAACCCCTGCCGTATAGGTTTGTGCGGTGTAAAACTACAGCTCCCAGCATGGCCCGAACAATGGTAAGGATATGCTGGGAGATGCCGTTTCACAAAAAATAAATCCTATCATAATCATTCCACCCATCATCTCGCTGCAGATCATACAGTGACTACAGTGCTGATTAGAGGCAGAATAAACATTTACATTAAGTGACTCACCGGTGATGTCTCAGATTCTAGTTCTTTCTCTCCATCCGGTCCAGACCTCTATGGTGGCTTCTCCCAGTCCATTTCTACCGTTTGCCGCTCACATGTCTTCAGCTTCTCACTTTTCCAACATTTCTGCACCTATAAATAAATATAAAGTTATCATTATACCACACACTACGCCCCTAAATATAATAGCGCCAAACACTGCACCTCTAATTATAATAGCACCATACACCGTGTCACACACACACACACACACACACACACACTGTGCCCCCTGTAGATAGTGCCTGCCATAGAGCCCCCTGTAGATAGTGCCTTCCATAGAGCCCCTGTAGATAGTGCCCCCATATAAACCACCCCTGTATATAGTGTCCCACAAATAACTCCCCCTATAGTGCTCTACAGATAACCCACCACTGTATATAGCCCCCTGTAGATATAGCCCACCCCTGTATATAGAGCTCTACAGATAGCCCAACCATGTATGTAGCCCCCCTGTAGATATAGTCCACCCCTGTATATAGTGCTCCACATATAGTCCACCCCTGTATATAGTGTTTCACAGATAGCCCACCCCTGTATATAGCCCCCTTGTACATATAGTCCACCCCTGTATATAGTGCTCCACTAGATAGTCCACCCCTGTATATAGTGCTCCACAGATAGCCCACCCCTGTATATACTATATACAAGGGTGGGCTATCTGTGGAGCACTATATACAGGGGTGGACTATATGTACAAGGGGGCTATATACAGGGGTGGCCTATCTGTGGAGCACTATATACAGGGGTGGACTATATGTACAAGGGGGCTATATACAGGGGTGGGCTTTCTGTGGAGCACTATAGGGGGAGCTATTTGTGGGATACTATATACAGGGGTGGGCTATATCTACAGGGGGACTATATACAGGGGTGGGCTATATCTACAGGGGGACTATATCTACAGGGGGACTATATCTACAGGGGGACTATATCTACAGGGGGACCATATCTACAGGGTGATCATATCTACAGGGCTGGGCTATACACAGGGGGGCTATATCTACAGGGCTGGGCTATATCTACAGGGCGACTATATCTACAGGGGGGCTATATACTGGGGTGGGCTATCTATGGAGCACCATATCAGGGGTGGGCTATATCTACAGGGGGCTATATACTATATAGCCCACCCCTGTATATGGTGCTCTATAGACAGCCCACTCCAGTATATAGCCCCCCTGTAGATATAGTCCCCCTGTATATAGCCTCTCTGTAGATATAGTCCCCCTGTATATAGCCCCCTGTAGATATAGTCCCCCTGTAGATAGCCCAGCAGATATAGTCCCTCTGTATATAGCCCCCTGTAGATATAGTCCCCCTGTATATAGCCCCCCTGTAGATATAGTCCCCCTGTATATAGCCCAGCAGATAGTCCCCCTGTATATAGCCCCCTGTAGATATAGTCCCCCTGTATATAGCCCAGCCCTGTAGATATAGTCCCCCTGTATATAGCCCAGCCCTGTAGATATAGTCCCCCTGTATATAGCCCCCTGTAGATATAGTCCCCCTGTATATAGCCCCCTGTAGATATAGTCCCCCTGTATATAGCCCCCCTGTAGATATAGTCCCCCTGTATATAGCCCCTCTGTAGATATAGTCCCCCTGTATATAGCCCCCCTGTAGATATAGCCCCCCTGTAGATATAGTCCCCCTGTAGATAGCCCAGCAGATATAGTCCCCCTGTATATAGCCCCTCTGTAGATATAGTCCCCCTGTATATAGCCCCCCTGTAGATATAGTCCCCCTGTATATAGCCCAGCAGATTGTCCCCCTGTATATAGCAACCCTGTAGATATAGTCCCCCTGTATATTGCCCCCCTGTAGATATAGTCCCCCTGTATATAGCCCAGCAGATTGTCCCCCTGTATATAGCCCCCCTGTAGATATAGTCCCCCTGTATATAGCCCAGCCCTGTAGATATAGTCCCCCTGTATATAGCCCAGCCCTGTAGATATAGTCCCCTTGTATATAGCCCAGCAGATATAGTCCCCCCGTATATAGCCCAGGCCTGTAGATATAGTCCCCCTGTATATAGCCCAGCCCTGTAGATAGACACCCCCCCGTAGATAAAGTCCCCCGTGTAGACAAAGTCCCCCCCCCCGCGTAGACAAAGTCCCCCCCACAGATACAGCCACACGTCTATTACAATTAAAAATAAATAAATGTAAAACTCACCTTATTCCCGCTCCCACGCCGTCCGGCAGCCATGGAGACCTGCTCTCTTCGGCGCAGGTCTCCAGGGGGTTGAACGCAGCGTCTATGAAAGGCGCTGATTGGCTGGGCAGGATGACTTTCCCTGTCAGTCAGTCAACGCCTTTCATCGACGGAAGCGTCACTGGTACCAGTCGCTTCATTCGTGGAAAGGCGCTGAATGGCCGGGCACGGAACGTGCCCGGTCATTCATTGCTTCTAATTGTACCTGTGTCCTTGCGACCCACGTACAATTATAGTGCAGGAGGAGGGGGCGCTGGCGCCCCCCTCTGAACTGCGCCCGGGGCACATGCCCCGCTTGCCCCCCCCCCTAGCTACGCCCCTGCTCTGCCCAGTTATTAAGGGGAGAACGAAGGAAGTCTACATGTTAACAGACTTTTGCTAAGAGGGAGTAGCTTATCCTGTGAACATGCCATAAATCTCTGACTTGTTAATACCCCTTGACCTGGTTAAAGGACCAGTGTCACGAAAAAAAATTAATTTTTGATCAATTTGCTTTTAGTGTTTTATGAAACATTTTTTAATTTATTTGTGTGTTTGTGTTTTACTTTTCTTTATTTTATCACTTTTTCTTGTCCATGGGGGCTGCCATTTTTTTTTCCATCTCTGTATGTGTCGATTAACGACACATACAGACATGGAATACGGCAGCTACAGTCCCATAGTGAATGCGAACGGGGTCCGTTCCATCCACTATGCTGTACGCCGTCTGTGTGGGAACGGCGCATGCGCCGCTCCCACACAGTCCAAATTGAACTGTGCGACGTCCGGCGCCATTTTCTTGTGGACCGGAAGTCGCGGCCGGACAGTAAGATTACTACTTCCGGTCGTGGCTTCCGGACTTGTGCACTTGGAGCGGAGGTAGCAGATGGAGCGGACGGACCGGAGGGAGCGGCGGCGGCAGGAGCAGGTAAGTTAGGTCTGTGTATGTAAGTGTTTTACTGTGTGTTTACTACTGTATGTTAACCTACTACACTGTGTGTTATCTCCAAAAATGGCGACACACAGTGTAGGAGATTTGACCGTTCAATCCCCTCGTTTCTCCCGGCACTAGCCAGGATAAAGGAGGGGGGATTCTGAGAGCTCACTAGAGCGAGTGAGTTTTCTCAAATTGTGCAGCATAAGGCAATGTGGTTGCTTTACCACATGCAATGCTGCAATTTTGGAAATTGCTCCATCTAGTGACCAGCGCTGGGAAATATTATAAATTTGAATCTAATTTATAATATTTCCTGACTCGTGAAAAAAATTAAAAAAATTAGAACAATGTTTAATCACCCATACACTAATTGTTTAACTAAAAAAAAAAATAAAATGTATTGATGTCATGTATTGATGTCCCCACCTACCTAATTAACTCCCCCTAATTCAAAGAAAAAAAACACACAGAAAAAAAGAGGTTGGATTTTTATGGTCACAGCAGCTGTTTATTTATTTAGATAATATGAAATTGTATATATTTTCTAAAACATTATAAAAAACACAGGCAACTCTCCACAATAGAATTTCTCCTAAAATTCACCTGACCCTATTTGGGGTCAGTATATCAATAAACATCAATAAAAATAACATACATAAATAACATACGTAAATAACATGGTAATGTATTACGACAGGGGAAGTCCTTGAAGTTATTATTTTGATTAACCGCTTCCCGACCGCTTTTTTTCCTATAATAAGTCTTTTATTATAGGAAAAAAATTTAAATGTTAAAAAAAGTACACATATTTGGTATCACCGCGTTCATAACGACCCAAACTATAAAACTATAATATTATTTTTCCCGCACCGTGAACACCGCAAAAAAAATAATTAAAAAACAGTCAGAATCACTATTTTTTGGTCAACAACCCTCCCAAAATATAGAATAAAAAGTGATCAAAAAGTCGCATTTACCCTAAAATAGTACCAATAAAAACTACAACCCGTCCCGCAAAAAACAAGCCCTTACACCGCTTTTTTGACTGAAAAATAAAAAAATGATGGCTCTCAGAATACGGTGACACAGAAAATAAATAATTTTATAAAGAAGTGATTTTATTGTGCAATCGCCACAAAACATAAAAACCTATATACATCTGGTATCGCCGTAATCGTACCGACCCGCAGAATAAAGTAAAATTATCTTATTAATCATTTATAGCGCACGGGGAAAACTGTAAAAAAAAAAATACAAAAAATATTGTCAGAATTTATGTTTCTTTGTAATTTTGCTTGCCAAAAAAAATCTAATAAAAAGTGATAAAAAAAAATCACATGTACCCTAAAATGGTACCACTGAAAAGTACAGATTGTCCCGCAACAAATAAGTCCTCGCACGGCTACGGTGGAGAAAAAATAAAAAAGTTCTGGCTCTCAGAATATGGCGATGCAAAATGTGCAGTGTGTTCCAAAAGCGGATAAGATCGGGTGCCATTTATCAGTGCGACACCGGCCACATATCTGCGAATTATTACTTATTTACCCCATTATTATACCCTCTTGTTAAGCCCTGATGTGCTCTGTCCAGTTTACACATACCCCTACATTATAAATTGAAATACTAGCAAAACCCCAAACAGAACAGTTACCAAGCAAAATCTGCGCTCCAAAAGCCAAATGGCGTTCCCTCCCTTCTGAGCCCCACAGCATGCCCAAACACCAGCTTACGTCCACATATATGATATTTTATATCCGGGAGAACCCGCTCAACATTGTATGAGGTATTTGTCTTCAGTGGCACAAACTGGGCACAATATATTGTGCATTAAAATGGCATATCAGTGGAAAATGTAAATTTTCAATTTGCACCATCCGCTGTGCATTAACGCCTTCGCGCACCACGACTTAATAGCATGTCGTGGTGCGAGGGGTTATATATGGAGCGGGCTCACGCGCTGCGCCCGCTCCATATTCTGCAGGTGTCCGCTGTGTATTACAGCTGACACCCGGGACTAACGGACAGGAACAGCGATTGTGCTGTTACAGGAGCCTGTAAAATGACATTATACTGCTATACATTAGTATTGCAGTGTATTTTGTACCAGCGACCTAATGATCGCTTGTTCCAGTCCCCTAAAGGGACTTTTGGGAGGTTTCCACTGTTTTGGTACCTCAGGGGCTTTGCAAATGCGATATGACACCCGAAAACCATTCCAGCTAAATTTGAGCTCCAAAAGCCAAATATTGTTCCTTCCCTTTTGAGTCCTGCCATGGGTCTAATCAGCAGTTTATTACCACATATGGTGTATTGCTGTAATCAGGACAAATTGCTTTACTAATTTTGGGGTGATTTTTCTGCTTTATTCATTGTAAAAATAAAACATTTCTATGTTTTTTCAGAAAAAAGTAGATTTTCATTTTCACGGCCTAATTCCACAAAATTCAGCAAAAAAACTGTGGGGTCAAAATGCTAACTATACACCTAGAAAAATTCCTTCAGGGGTGTAGTCTTCAAAATGGGGTCAGTTTTGGGGGGATTCCACTGTTTTGCTCACTCCAGGGCATTGCAAACGCGACATGGCACTGAAAAACAATCCAGCAAAATCTGCGCTTCAAGATCCAAATGGCGCTCCTTCCCTTCTGAGCTCTGCCGTGGGTCCAAACAGCAGTTTAGTACCACATATGGGGTATTGGCGTAATCGGAAGAAGTAGCTTTACAAGTTTTGGGGTGCTTTTTAATGTTTATTCCTTGCAAATATTATTTTTTTTATATTTTTTCAGAAAAAAAGTAGATTTTTACTTTCACAGACAAACTCCAATAAATATAGCAAAAGACCTGTTGGGTCAAGATGCTAACTATACCCCTAGATAAATTCCTTGAGGTGTGTAGTTTCCAAAACCGTCTCACTTTTGGGGGATTTTGGCACCACAAGACCTCTTCAAACCTGACATGGTGCCTAAAATATATTCTAAAAAAAGGAGGCCCCATAATCCACTAGGTGCTCCTTTGCTTCTGAGGCCGGTATTTCAGTCCATTATCACACTAGAGCCACATGTGGGATATTTCTAAAAACTGCAGAATCTGGGCAATAAATATTGAGTTGCATTTCTCGGGTAAAACCTTCTGTGTTACAGAAAAAAATGTATTACAAATGAATTTCAGCAAAAAAAATTAAATTTGTAAATTTACCCTCTACTTTGCTTTTAATTCCTGTAAAGCGCCTAAAGGGTTAAGAAACTTTCTGAATGCTGTTTTGAATACTTTGAGGGGTGCCGTTTTTAATATGGGGTGATTTATGGGGTCTATCTAGTACATAAGGCCCTCAAAGCCACTTCAGAACTGAACTGGTCCCTGTAAAAATAGCCTTTTGAAATTTTCTTGAAAATGTGAGAAATTGCTGCTATAGTTCTAAGCCGTGTAACGTCCTAGAAAAATAAAATAATGTTCAAAAAACAATACAAATATAAAGTAGACATATGGAATATGTAAAATAATAACTACTTTGTGTGGTATTACTATCTGTTTTACAAGCAGATACATTCAAAATGAGAAAAATCATAATTTTTGCAAATTTTCTCAAAATTTTGGTGTTTTTCACAAATAAGCAATGAGTTTATTGACCAAATTTTTCCACTAACATAAAGTACAATATGTCACAAGAAAACAATCTCAGAATCGTTTGGATAGGCAAAAGCATTCCAGAGTTATTAACACATAAATTGACACATGTCAGATTTGAGAAAATGGGGCTGGTCATGAAGGCCAAAATGAGCTCGGTCTTGAAAAGGTTAATTGAGATCTCAATCTGCAACCACCACCTTTTTTTACCTCCAGCCATAACCTGGCTTGGAAGCACTGATCACCTCTGCAGATGTCTCATATCAGTGATTCTAATTGGATAGCATACAGTCACTGACGGCAGTGGCTGGGCTGCATGTAATAACCGGACTGAAAAAAATGAAATGCGCAAGATGAAGTCGGTTATTTGAATATCGGTTTAGAGAAAGAGCGGGAAGGCACACCCTGTAATGTACCTCCCCCTATACTCCTCCCTTCAGCTTCATAAGCAATCCCTTCCATCCCCCACCCTCTTGACCGCTCTGTGAATCCAGCAACTATGTTATTAACACATTAACCCTACTCCCTCCTATACCTGTCATGGAGGCCTCCACTTACTTTCTTTTAGGCGGCAGTACAGCATCTTCTTGACCTGGTTAAGTAGAGTTGTGTGTTGATGTCCCTACCTACCTAATTACCACACACTTAATTCCAAGAAAAAATACCACACAGAAGAAACGAGGTTGGAATTTTATGCCACAGCAGCCGTTTATTTATTTACATAATATTAAATTGCATATATTTTCCAAAACATTATATAAAACACGGGGAATTCTCCGAAATAGAATTCCTCCAAAAATTCACCTGACCCTACCTGGGGTCAGTATATCAATTAACATTAATAATAAATAACATACGTAAATAACATATGTAAATAACATGGTAACATATATTACGACAGGGTAAGTCCTTGAAGTTATTATTTTGATTAATTGAGATAGCCATATGCAACCACCACCTTTTTTACCTCCAGCCGAAAACCCGCCTCGGAGGTACCGATCACCTTTGCAGATGGCTCTGACCATAAACCCACTTCAAAGGGATAACAACCGAAGAAGTTTTCTAAACAAACAGTACACCCCAGAAATACAATGTCCCGCACAAGGGTACCTGAATAGTCCAGATGGTGGCCGCAGCTCTGGCACAGATGAGATGGGTGCAGCAGATGGCGCCAAACGTGGCGGATGACACAGGAGCCGCAAGTTGCGCCAGACGTGGCGGATTCCTCCGGACGTGGTAGATAACACAGGACGTGGCAGATTCCCCCAGACGTGGCAGATTCCTCTGGACGTGGCAGATGACACGGGACGTGGCGGATTCCTCCAGACGTGGCAGATTCCTCTGGAGGTGGCACATGACACAGGACGTGGCGGATTCCTCCGGACGTGGCAGATTCCTCTGGACGTGGCAGATGACACAGGACGTGGCAGATTCCTCTGGATGTGGCACGACTAGATACTAGGGCAAAGCACGGGAAACAGGAACGGGGAACAAGGTACGGGTAACAACAGGAACGGGAAACACTAAGGGACCATTTGCAAGACAGACTGGGAAAACTAACAACGCTCAGGCATCGAACTAGGGGGCTGGACCCCTCTTATAGCCCAGGGTACTCACGGGTCAAAGGTCGTTCAAGAGGTCCGGTGCGGTACCCTGCGGGCTCCGGCGAAGGTGAGTGGATGCAACCGCTGGCGTCTCCTGAGGAGGAGGCTGGGGCCAGCGCTTGCCGACTCGTGGCTGCGGCTGTCAGCGGGAGGCTGGAGCCCACAGCCCGCAGCCACGGACATTACACAAATGATGTATGAGCTACTAAACACAGTTCAGGATCAATGCCGTCATTCACCGACGACCCTTTTGGGAAAGAGATATTGGATCAAGCGAAATTTGTTGGGCTCCCGCTTTGGCACGACGCCCAAAGGGGAAACTACCAACAATACCTCAACAATACCTCTTGCTGGTAAGCAGACCAAAGGTTCCTCCGTGTAACTGGGGCTACATGCGGAGGAGCGGGAATAACGATACCAAAACAAAATCTGTCATAAATAAACTTAGCTGCCACCCTATCTGGATAATCATTTAGATAAGGGGCTATCCTTGCCAACCTCACTAGCGTTGCTCCCTTGATTAGCAGAACCGGGTTGGGTTCCCGATCTGTTTCCCTTACGCAAGCATTTTGAAGCGCCGTGGGAGGGCCCGTTGCAGTATGAACGAACGTTCTTAAATTTGCAAATGGATCCGAACTTGCACTGGCCATCATTAAATTGCCAGCAAAAACCAAGTTTGGAACCTGAAACCTGGCCTGACTGACTGGAATGACCGGAAGAACCGCCACTCCCGGGAAGGACTGTCCCTGCTTAACCGGAGCGGTCACTCGTAACCACAAGGCCATATCTTTTTGATCCCACTGTACGGATGGCCGAACCGCCTTGCGCTGACTAAACTGTTCGTCATAGCGTAATCACGCCTGACCGCCATACGCCCGGTGAGCCTCACCGATTGAATCTAAGTGACAGTCTGTACCGTCACTGCAACCGCCTCCACAGATGCCACCACCGGTTCAACAGAATGAGAGGGAACTTGGGAATCTCCCGCTACTGCACGCTGACCCCCCCATAATACCGCCGGCGGGCGAGACCACCGGGGCTGGTGAGGCCGGCCGGCAGCAGTATCAGCTGTCACAGCTGAGGCCAGAGCAGCGCTACATGGGGAGGGCCGCACGGGAGTAGCTGTGCCTCCGCCGCATTGCTGCCAGAAGTGGAGGGAGGGCGTGTTCCACCGGTGCTCGTAACGAGAGCGCCTGAGCAACACCTAGCAGGAGGGATGTTACCTGCTCCTCCAACCAGCCAGGGCCCTGATCAGCAGCAGCACGGAGCCATTCGAAAAGGCTATCTTCAGACACCATTGTAAGCAAGTCACAGGAAATAATTTCAGGTGATGTTGTTCCGCTCTACACTTCCCTCACAATGAGATAAACAGCGGCAAGGCACAACCTGTAACGTACCTCCCCCTATAGTCCTCACTTCAGCTCCATAAGCAATCCCTTCCACCCCCCCTCCCTCTTGACCGCTCTGTGAACCCAGCAACTACACTACCGTTCAAAAGTTTGGGGTCACTCAGACAATTTTGTGTTTTCCATGAAAACTCACACTTATATTTATCAAATGAGTTGCAAAATGACTAGAAAGTATAGTTAAGACATTAACAAAGTTAGAAATAATGATTTTTATTTGAAATAATAATTTTCTCCTTCAAACTTTGCTTTCGTCAAAGAATGCTCCATTTGCAGCAAATACAGCATTGCAGACCTTTGGCATTCTAGCTGTTAATTTGCTGAGGTAATCAGGAGAAATTTCACCCCATGCTTCCAGAAGCCCCTCCCACAAGTTGGATTGGCTTGATGGGCACTTCTTGCGTACCATACGGTCAAGCTGCTCCCACAACAGCTCTATGGGGTTGAGATCTGGTGACTGCGCTGGCCACTCACTTACAGATAGAATACCAGCTGCCTGCTTCTTCCCTAAATAGTTCTTGCATAATTTGGAGGTGTGCTTTGGGTCATTGTCCTGTTGTAGTATCAAATTGGCTCCAATCAAGCGCTGTCACAGGGTATGGCATGGCGTTGCAAAATGGAGTGATAGCCTTCCTTATTCAAAATCCCTTTTAGCTTGTACAAATCTCCCACTTTACCAGCACCAAAGCAACCCCAGACCATCACATTACCTCCACCATGCTTGACAGATGGCGTCAGGCACTCTTCCAGCATCTTTTCAGTTGTTCTGCATCTCACAAATGTTCTTCTGTGTGATCAGAACACCTCAAACTTCGATTCGCTTGTCCATAACACTTTTTTCCAATCTTCCTCTGTCCAATGTTTGTGTGCTTTTGCCCATATTAATCTTATCCTTTTATTAGCCAGTCTCAGATATGGCTTTTTCTTTGCCACTCTGCCCTGAAGGCCAGCATCCCGGAGTCGCCTCTTGACTGTAGACGTTGACACTGGCGTTTTGCGGGTACTATTTAATGAAGCTGCCAGTTGAGGACCTGTGAGGCGTCTATTTCTCAAACTAGAGACTCTAATATACTTGTCTTGTTGCTCAGTTGTGCAGCGGGGCCTCCCACTTCTCTTTCTACTCTGGTTAGAGCCTGTATGTGCTGTCCTCTGAAGGGAGTAGTACACACCGTTGTAGGAAATCTTCAGTTTCTTGGCAATTTCTCGCATGGAATAGCCTTCATTTCTAAGAACAAGAATAGACTGTCGAGTTTCACATGAAAGCTCTCTTTTTCTAGCCATTTTGAGAGTTTAATCGAACCCACAAATGTAATGCTCCAGATTCTCAAGTAGCTCAAAGGAAGGTCAGTTTTATAGCTCCTCTAAACAGCAAACCTGAATGAAAGGGACATATTTTTTAAATGTATCTGCGACCTGTAACTAGGTCAAAAGTTCGGATTCTGTTAGCCCGCTTGGGGAAGGGGGGGCCCTAGGCCATTGCCTCCCCCTTAATGCAGGCCCTGTTGATGGGAGTCTGACTGCTGCAACCCCCAACGGGTTCATTACTCATAAACACACATGATACATTACTCATAAAAAGGGGCACCACTAGCCCTGATTCTATACTTGGTTCTCAAACTTATGGAAAGGCAGCTTCACAGAATGCACCTACATGGCTGTGTGCTTGATTTTCTGCACCTGTTTGAAATAAGTTGATTTTACACACCTGAACTTTATTTAGGTATTATATGGATATTAAATATTAATATTGGCTGGTCAATATATGGCAAAATTCTGAGAGTACTGTATGACTTTGATATGTGGGTACTTAATGGTGTTATTTGTAAACTGAATAATATTATTTAGGCATTGTTAACCCCTACCAGCACGAGTCAGTAACTATACGTCGTCACGGGAGGTTACTTCCCGCACGAGGACATATAGTTATTGAGTTGTTCCCGGTGAAGACAGCCGATGGCTGTGTGCGCTGGGAACCGGGAGAGACACTCCCGAGTCACCGCTAAAGAACCCCGATTAGCGGTCCGATGCCAGTGATCGATGTGATCGGTGGATCTGTACAGATCCACCGATCACATTGTTTTTACTGTTAAAGTTTTAAAAAAACTTTCCTGGGACTTGTAGTTAAGTTACAAAGGTTACAAAGGTCCCCCTCCCTGCCCCATGCACCATGTGACCGGCAATGGACCAATAGCGGCGGTCCATTGCCGGAGATTGCTGTGATTGGTGGGTCTATTCAGGCCCAACAATCACAGTGCGCTTTTAGCCGGGGGCAGGTAAAAAATACCCCCGACAGCTTACACATCTCAGTCACCTGCAACGGACCCGTAAAAGCGGTCCAATGCCAGTGATCGATGTGATCGGTGGATCTGTCATGATCGCGTCCGATACGGACTCAGCGAGCGGTGGGGAACCACAGTTCTTTCTCTCATCCTCCTCCTCCAGTGACAGTGAGGAGCCTCCTCGTAGTCACAGGAGGGTTAGTGCCCAGGTACTGCCTGACTCGGAAACTGCCGATCTGCCTGACCCTGGTACCGCCAGCAGTGATTGGTCAACCACAACCAATTAGACCCCCCCAAATCCCAGAATTTACTGCTGCAGCAGGCATTCACGTACAGACAGAAGGGCTGCCTATTATTGGATTTTTCTAATTATTCTTGACAGACAATTTGATCCAGCTCATGGTTGATCAATCCAACATTTACACCCAGCAGTTTATTTCGGAACACCCAAACGCCTTTCATGCCCAGGCCAATCGGTGGCAACCGACTAATTGTGAAGAAATGCACAAGTATTGGGGGTTAGTCCTCAACATGGGTCTCACTAAAAAAGTCAATGGGTGTGTGAAAACCACGCATGCCACACGGAAGCACTTCAACACGTGCTTTTCTGTTTACAAACATCCAAACGGAGTGTCATAATGATGGCGGCTGCGCGAAAAGCACGCAGCCGCGCATCATATGCTGATGCCACATGGAACTGTTAAGTGCCTTTTGCGCACGCAAAACGCCGCGTTTTTTGCGTGCGCAAAAAGCACACGCTCGTGTGAATCCAGCCTCACTTTGAGACGAGGTGGGGGAAACGTCTGCTGCTCCAGATAATGTTTGTCGAATTGTTCCTGGGCAGCACTTTCCTAGTGAAGTGCCTGGCACAGGAAAAAAAGGCAGGGCACAAAAAAGGTGCCGTGACTGCACAAAAAGTGGTATCTGTAAGGATACCACATATCAGTGCGACACTTGCCCATCTAAACCCGGACTGTGCACGAAGGACTGCTTCCGCATCTACCACAACTCCCTAGACTAAACATCTTATCCTTTTAAAACCCCCACCCCCCCCCCTTTATCATTCTGGTCTTTTACCCATTTTTAAAATTGGACACTCATAAAAACCCTCATTATACCCCTAGATGAATACCTAATACTCTAACAAATTATCCAAGTAAAAATAAGGCCTCAAAATCCTTGTGGTGCTTCTTCACCTCCAGGCACTGCTAAATGTCCAGACAACATATTTAGACCACTTTGGGGCTATTTCTAAACTCAGTAGAAAAATCCCAATAAACATTGAGGTGTCTTCCTGCACTTACATGCTGTGTCTGAAAAAAATCTGTCCTATAAATGACGCATTTGTGAATAATTGAACATTTTATTTTTATTTCCAGATCTCTACTAAATTCAGCCCCAAAAAATATGGGGTCATAAAAGTGATCACACACCTAGATAGATTCTTTGAGGGGTGCAGTTTCCAAAATGGGGTCAATTCTTGGGTGCTTCCACTGTACTGGTACCTCAGGAGCTCTGAAAATGCGACATGGCAACCGATACCTTCCCAGTAAAATCTGTGCTCCAAATGGTTCTCCTTCCATTCTGAGCCCTGCCGTGGGTTTTAACAGAAGTTTATTACCACATATGGGGTATGGCCATAATCAGGAGAAATTGCTTTATAAATTTGGGGCACTTTTTCTCCTTTATTCCTTGTAAAAATGACAAACTTTGATGTTTTTTCCAAAACAAGTAGATTTTCATCTTCACAGACTAATTCCACTAAATTCTGCAAGAAAACTGTGGAGTCAAAATGCTAACTATACCCCTAGAAAAATTCTTTGAGGGGTGTAGTTTCCAAAATGTGATCACTTTTGGGGGTTTCCACTGTTTTGGTCCCTTAAGGGCATTGCAAACATGACATGGCACCAAAAACTATTACAGCAAAATCTGCGCTCCAAAATCCAAAAGGCGCTCCTTCGCTTCTGAGCCCTGCTGTGAGTCCAAACATAAGTTTATGACCACATATGGGGTATTGCCGTAATTGGGAGAAATTGCTTTATAAATATTGGGGTGCTTTTTCTCCTTTATTCCTTGAAAAAATGAAAAAATGCGATGTTTTTTCCAAAACAAAGAAGATTTTTATCTTCACAGACTAATTCCACTAAATTCTTTAAAAAAAACTGTGTGGACAAAATGCTAACTATACCCCTAGAAGACTTCCTTTAGGGGTATAGTTTCCAAAATGGGGTCACTTTTTTGGGGTTTCCCCTGTTTTAGTCCCTTCAGTGCATTGCAAACATGACATGGCACAAAAAACTATTCCAGCAAAATCTGCGCTCCAAAATCCAAAAGGCGCCCCTTCGCTTCTGAGCCCTGCTGTGAGCCCAAATATCAGTTTATGACCATATATGGGGTATTGCCGTAATCTGATGAAATTGCTTTAGAAATGTTGCGGTGTTTTTTTCTTCTTTATTTCTTGTAAAAATGTGTTTTTTACGAAACAAAGTAGATTTTCATCTTCACAGACTAATTCCACAAAATTCTGCAAAAAAAAAAAAAACGTGGGGACGAAATTCTGACTATACCCCTTAATAAATTCCTTGAGGAGTGTAGTTTCCAAAATGGTGTCACTTTTGGGGGGTTTCCTCTGTTTAGGCACCAGAAGACCTCTTCAAACCTGACATGGTGCCTAAAATATATTCTAATAAAAAGGAGGCCCTGAAATCCACTAGGTGCTCCTTTGCTTCTGAGGCCCGTGCTTCAGTCCATTAGCACTCTAGGGCCACATGTGGGATATTTCTAAAAACTGCAGAATCTGGGCAATAAATATTGAGTTGCATTTCTCTGGTAAAACTTTCTGTGTTACAGAATTTTTTTTATTACAAATGAATTTCGGCAAAAAAAATGAAATTTGTAAATTTCACCTCTACTTTGCTTTAATTCCTGTGAAACGCCTAAAAGGTTAAGAAACTTTCTGAATGCTGTTTTGAATACTTTGAGGGCTGCAGTTTTCAAAATGTGGTATTTTATTGGAACTTTCTAATATATAAGGCCCTCAAAGCCACTTCACAACTACTGTAAACTGGTCACTGAAAAAATAGGCTTTTGAAATTTTCTTGAAAATGTGAAAAGTTGCTGCTAAAGTTCTAAGGCTTGTAACGTCCCGGAAAAATAAAAGGATGTTCAAAAAATGATGCAAACATAAAGTAGACATATGGGAAATGTTAACTAGTAACTATTTTGTGTGGTATTACTATCTGTTTTACAAGTAGATACATTTAAATTTAGAAAATGCTAATTTTTACACATTTTCTCAAAATTTTGGTGTTTTTCACAAATAAATATTGAATTTATCGACCAAATTTTTTCAATAACTTAAAGTACAATATGTCACGAGAAAACCATCTCAGAATCGCTTGAATGGGTAAAAGCATTCCCAAGTTATTACCACAAAAAGTGATACATGTCAGATTTGAAAAAAATGTCTGTGTCCACAAGGCCAAAACAGGCTGTGTCCTAAAGGGGTTAATTAATGACAATAGTGAACAGGGTAAGGAAGAGGCAAGGCTGGAAAAAACTAACACTCAACTCGAAAGTAGAAAAATATTAAATTTTACTGACTAAATTTGATATGAATGAATGGCATCATAGGTAATCCTGTATCACATCAAAAACATCACATACTCGGCCAGGTAGATGTCAGCAGAATCTAGTGGGTAGCATATAACATAGACACTAAGACTATAAAATAGTACATGAATAGAGTATAGTAAATAATACCTTTGTCAAGCCAGATGGTTGCTGTTCTTCGCCAGATTTCAGTATCTTCTCCACTTCCGTCCTGCGGATAAAAACATTAAGGCTGTTGCCCTGTCCCGGTCATTCGAGACAGACGACTCTGAAGAAAGTCCTCAACACATAATTGACCATTCCAGGATTATTACAGTAAACCCCTACAGAAAAAGGATATCCCTCCTGGAAAAATCTAAGTTTGTCCTGCAGACTGGAAAAGAATCCTCCGCTGGGGACATAGTTCCAAACTGGCTGAGAACTCAGGTATCCGTAAGACTCAGGACTTTATTACTCTTCACTACTGGTGGCCCACGCTGCCTAGGGACATTGTGAACTATGTTTCCTCCTGTACAAACTGTGCCTCAACTAAATCTGACCATTCCAAACCTGCTGTTCTGCTTTAATCTCTGCCAGTGCCTGATGCCCCCTGGCAACACATCGCTATAGACTAATTTTACAGACCTTCCTCCTACGGCTGAATTTACTACTGTCAGTGTAGTGGCTGACCGTTTCTCTAAAATGGCACATTTTGTTCCTTTGGCTGGTCTTCCCTCTGCTCCCCGTTTGGCAAACCTGTTCATTCAGCACATCTTTCGTCTACATGGACTTCCCCTCAATATTGTCTCAGATCTGATAATATAGATCACGTCCAAATTCTGGAGAGCCATGTGTAATCTCCTAGATGTGAAGCTGGATTTCTCTTCTGCCTATCACCCACAGTCTAATGGTCTAGTGGAAAGGACCAATCAAATAATAGAAAAATATCTTCGCCATTTTGTTTCTGCCCAACATGACAATTGAATACTTCTTGTGCCTTGTATTTTTTTATTTTTGTGTTTGGCTTGAGATTTTATAGTTGCATTTTATACAATTTTGTATGTTTCACATGTCATCCACTTCTCTGATAATTGCATACACCTGATCAAAGTGGGCGGTTTTTGTCTTGGCCGCTATTTTAGCCAGACATTCTCATTCCTTCCCCTATATATGAGTAATGGCTCTTGAGAGCTAGAAATGCGTCAGAGGGAACGTATGTTTTATGTTTCTTGTCCCCTGTTTGCTGTTCAGTCTTCCGCTGGCTATCTATTTTAACCAATAAAGAATTTTTTTTTCATATTCCACAAGGAGTGCTGAACCTTTTCCTTCTGGATTGTTGTTTCTACAGCATGGAGATCGCTGTCTTCTTCGTGCACCTAGGAGGGTGTGCTGACATTTCCATTTATTTCCTATTCTAATATAATAACCATACTAGTGAGTCTACTGCTTCTTCTTCAATCTACATTGTATACAGTCAGTTATCCACAAGTTCCTCTCCTCGTGCCAGCCATGACTCAAGTACCGGCAGCTAATTCTTCATTTTGGACTTTCCTTCACATCTGGCAGCAAACCAAATCTGCGATCCTTCAGGCGGTTGATCGCATGAAGATGTATGTCGATAGTAAAAGAAGGGTTTCTCCTCAGTTTCTACCAGAATCAAGGTCTGGCTATCTTCTAAAAACATTTGTCTCAAGATGCCTGCTCCCAAGTTCCTCAGCCCTTTCGAGGTCTTGCAACAAATAAATCCTGTGTCCTATAATCTTCGGCTGCCTCCTACTCTCAGGATTCCCAACTCCTTCCATGTGTCCCTCTTAAAACCTAAGGAAATCTCCTGGTTCTATAGTCGCTCCCAGCGGTTCTTCTGACGTCTTCAAGGTGGAGGAAATTCTGAACTACAAGAGGGCAGGAGGAAAGACTTTCTATCTGGTAGACAGGAAATGGTTTGGTCCTTAGGAGAGGTCCTGGGAGCCAGATGAAAACATCAATGCCCCAACTCTCATCTAAATGTTCCTCCTACACTCTGGACCTTAGAAGAGGGGGTGTAAGGGGGGGGGGGTATTCTGGACTACTAATATTTTATATATTTTGCACATTTTGTATTTTTGTATTTTTTTGTTTGGCTTGAGATTTTATAGTTGCATTTTATACAATTGTATATGTTTCACATGTCATCCACTTCTGTGATAATTGCATACACCTGATCAAAGTGGGTGTTTTTTGTCTTAGCTGCTATTTTAGCCAGACATTCTCATTCCTTCCCCTATCTATGAGTAATGGCTCTTGAGAGCTAGAAACGCATCAGAGGGAACGTATGTTTTATGTTTCTTGTCCCCTGTTTGCTGTTCAGCCTTCCACTGGCTATCTATTTTAACCAATAAAGAAGATTTTTTTTCATATTCCACAAGGAGTGCTGAACCTTTTCCTTCTGGATTGTTGTTTCTACAGCGTGGAGATCGCTGTCTTCTTCGCGCACCTAGGAGGGTGAGCTGACATTTCCATTTATTTCCTATTCTCATATAATAACCATACTAGTGAGTCTACTGCTTCTTCTTCATTCTACATTGTGTACAGTCAGTTATCCACAAGTTCCTCTCCTCGTGCCAGCCATTACTCAAGTACTGGCAGCTAATTCTTAATTTTGGACTTTCCTTCACATCTGGCCGCAAACCAAATCTGCGATCCTTCAGGCGGTTCATCGCATGAAGAAGTATGCCGATAGTAAAGGAAGGGTTTCTCCTCAGTTTCCCCCAGAATCAAGGTCTGGCTATCTTCTAAAAACATTTGTCTCAAGATGCCTGCTCCCAAGTTCCTCAGCCCTTTCGAGGTCTTGCAACAAATAAATCCTGTGTCCTATAATCTTCGGCTGCCTCCTACTCTCAGGATTCCCAACTCCTTCCATGTGTCCCTCTTAAAGCCTAAGGAAATCTCCTGGTTCTATAGAAGATCCCAGCGGTTCTTCTGACGTCTTCAAGGTGGAGGAAATCCTAAACTACAAGAGGGCAGGAGGAAAGACTTTCTATCTGGTAGACAGGAAATGGTTTGGTACTTAGGAGAGGTCCTGGGAGCCAGATGAAAACATCAATGCCCCAACTCTCATCTAAATGTTCCTCCTACACTCTGGACCTTAGAAGAGGGGGTGTAAGGGGGGGGGGGGTACTGTTGTGCCCGCAGTCGCTGACCACCGTCTCATCCTACTTTCCAGCTGCCGCGACCGCAGGACATTCTCTTTATGCCGGCGTCTCCCTCCCCAGAGACGCTGGCACATGCGGCTGCAGCTCCCCACTGAGTCTTGTAAGGTGTGCGTGCGCTGAAAGGGCTAGCGCGCACCAGTGCAAAGTTTCCCAACTAATCCCTATACACCCTGGACTTTAAAAATGGCTCTGCCTTTCCTCTCCTTGCCTGAGCGTTGTTGTGTCTGCCCACGTTCGTTACTGCGAATGATCCATTAGTTGTATCATGTGTTCCCGTACCCTGTATCCCGTTGTCACGGCGCAGGGTGTGGACCCACTGGACTGTATCGTGTAGTGGGATAGCAGATGGCCAAACAGGTATAGGCAATGTATATAGTTCTGAAAAGGGTACCTGACGCAGCGTAGACAGTAGCGGTGGTTTCAGGCTGAGATGAGGCTGCGCCAGTAGGCAGGCACAAGGCGGGTGCTACACAGCAGTTGCAGCGGAGAGCACAACACGACTCCAACACTTTAAGGCACAGGGGAACGGTAGCACAGGATACGGGATACAGGATACTGGAAGCAGGAACGGGAACCCTGGGAACTGGAAGACACTACGAGACCTTTTGCAGAGACAAACTAAGGTAACACAACAACGCGCAGGCAATGAATTGAAGGGCATAGCCCTTTTTATAGTCCAGAGACATTCTGGGCTAATTTGCAGATATTCTGCAAGTGCGCGTACTGGCCCTTTAAGGCCGAGCACGTGTGGGAGCCAGTACCACGATACGGAAGTGAGTGCCGGCCTCTCCCAGGAGGGAGATTCTACCCGGCTCTCACTCGTCCATGGCCGCGGCCGTCAGGGGTTAAGTCAGGACGACGGTCCGCGGCCATAGACGTTACACCCATGTCCAGTAATTGTGTTTGTTTCAGTGCAAAGCCAAGTGTCATTTGTGCCAAGTGTCATCTGTGCCAAGTGTCATTAGTGCCAAGTGTCTGCTATGCCACGTGTTGGCTACTCATTGTGTCTGCTATATCACGTGTCTGCCAAATTATCTATCCAGGTACTCTTGTCCTAGAGACAGTTATTGACTATCGTTTGGCCAGCTGCTACTCCGCTATGGCGGAGTGGCCTAGTGAGTCCACATACACCGTAGCCGTGAAAAGAGGAGTCACCACACACAATTCACTGACAAGGTCAAAAAAATCAGCGAGGTGATATGACACAATGTATGAGTCTGTGTAAGATTGGAGCAGGGCGGACATACCATTGGTGCAGGCTGTGCAGAGGCATGGCGTCACAGTAGGTAATGGGGCCCACTGTCAACTGAAAACGGTCTTCCTCTGTCTATTAGATTGCATGTAAATGCCTGAGCTAAAGAACTATATGGCTAACAATTACTGATGGATTTTTAGAAAGACAAAGGGGATTAATGATTACATAGTTACATAGTTAGTACGGCTGAAAAAAGACACATGTCCATCAAGTTCAACCAAGAGACAGGAAAAGGGAAGGAAAAATTTCTACACATAGGAGCTAATATTTTTTTGTTCTAGGAAATTATCTAAGCCTTTTTTAAAGCCATCTACTGTCCCTGCTGTGGCGATCTCCTGCGGAAGACTATTCCATAGATTCACAGTTCTGACAGTAAAGAAGGCTTGTCGCCTCTGCAGGTTGAACCTTTTTTTCCCCAGACCGAGGGAGTGCCCCCTTGTTTTTTGAGGGGGTTTTACATGGAGCAGGATTTCACCACATTTTTTGTATGTGCCATTGATGTATTTATATAAATTAATCATGTCCCCCCTTAGTCGTCTTTTTTCAAAGCTAAATAGGTTCAATTCTTTTAATCTTTCCTCATAACTTAGATTCTTCATGCCCCTTATTAGCTGCGTTGCTCTTCTTTGTATTTTTTCCAACTGGAGCCTGGAACTGAACTGCATATTCTAGATGAGGCCTTACTAATGCTTTGTAAAGTGGCAATATTACATCCGTGTCCCGCGAGTCCATGCCTCTTTTAATACACAACAATATCCTGCTGGCATTTGAAGCAGCTGATTGACACTGCATGCTGTTATTTAGTTTATGATTTACAAGTACACCCAGATCCTTCTCAACAAGTGAATCCCCCAGTGTAGCTCTCCCTAGGACATATGATGCATGCAGGTTGTTGGTACCCAGATGCATAACTTTACATTTATCTACATTAAACTTCATTTGCCAACTGGATGCCCAAACACTTAGTTTGTTTAAATCCACTTGCAATTCACGAACATCTTCCATAGACTGAACCATATTACATAGCTTGGTGTCATCTGCAAAAATAGAAATAGTGCTATTAATACCATCCTCTATATCATTAATAAATAAGTTCAATAATAGTGGTCCCAGCACTGAACCCTGGGGTACACCACTTTTAACCGGGGACCATTCAGAGTAGGAATCATTGACCACAACTCTCTGGCTACGGTCCTTGAGCCAATTCAATGATGAGATATTGGAAATCAGGGGGCCCATATCAGCTTTCTGTGTCCGCCCCTGGACCGGAGAATATGAGATCTGAGACAATGACCTGCACTACACATCAACTTAAAGGAATGTTTAAATGCAATACATGTTCGCAATGTCAATTTATTTGAAAAAATCCATGTCTTCTTCAATTCTACTGCCACAAAGAAAAATTTTGCGTAGCTTGCTAAACTGCCATGTCTCTATGGTGCTTTACTTGATGTTTTTGCCCTTGCAATACATTTTTGATGTGTGGAAAACTTAAAAAAAGGGCCGGACCTAGGCCGCAGGCCATGGGGAAAGGCCACATGACCAGGGAGATAAGAGAGGAAAGGTTAGTGGGCGGAGCTTGCAGGGAGTATACGCAGCATCGGGACATTCAGGTGCCATTTGCCAGAGGAACACATCAGGTGAAGTGTCTGTGTCCCTGCTCGGTGTTCCTTACATTGGGCCTAGTCCTTCACTCCTCCTGCTGGTATGGCAGGTGTGGGGGCTGTATACGATCGTCTCCGGTCCCTAGCTGGGGAACAGGGCATGGACTGGCTGCTGGAGCAGCTTGCCAGATTAGCCGGTGGCCCGGAAGGGCCTCCTGATGTAGTCGCCCCTGTGTCTGGGTTGTGGCCTAATTCTGCTGTTGCTGTGGGGGGATTCGGGGTAGTGGATCCCTTGACGGGCCGTGGCAGCCCGATTCCAAAAGCCACAGTGCGAGTCCGTCGCAGGGTATGGAGCCCCTCCAGGGACCCTGGGGGCCTGGGTCCTGGGTCCTCTGCAGTGGGCCACAGAACCCAGCCTGGCAAGAATCCTGCTTCCCGGCCGGATTTAGCAGAGACGAGGGGGCCGTTCCCCCTGCCGCGGGGGTGCTCACTAACTACAGACATCCTGCTCCTGGAACTGCGGCGGGCCAGCCTAGCAATGCCCCGGTCATGCCGGCCGCTAGTTCACGGGATGATGCCTGGACTGGACCACACGCACTGCACTCGGCGGTCATTTGAGATGCAGGAGGTGGGCGGCGTCCCACTGGCTCAGTGGGAACGAGGCGACAGAGGTCACTGGCCCAGATGGTGATGGATGTCTAAGGGACCCCAGATCGGTGCAGGACTTGCCCCATTTGCTGCACCAGCTCTGGCCTACCAGCCCAGGGCAATGTGGATAACTACGAGGTGGAGGATGTGAATCATGCTGGCCTTCAGGATGTCCCAGTTCTTGCAGCTGGCGGGGTCACACCACCTGCGTAGCATGGTGAGTCCATATGTTTTTCTTGTACTATTCCAAAAATATTTAGATCCCAGGGGGTGGGGGTTCACACGGTGTTAGGGTAGGCACAGGAGTATTGTTAGTGTAGGGATGTCAGCGGATGGAGAAGTACAGAAATTGTTGGTTAGTGTCTGGGAGTTTTTGGCCCATTATGATAGATGGGGGCAGTGGGGGGTCCGCTGCCTGTCCCGGAGTGGTTGGTTCGCCTGGGGCGGTTTTGCCTTCCGTGGCTGGTTGTGGAACAGTCACTGGGTCGCAGTTGCCTGGACCTGGGGTGGTGGTGTCAGTGCAGAAGTATAAGGATGCACAGGTGAATCGGGTTTGGTTAGATGATAGGGCTAATGGGGAGGTTTTTGTCTGCTTTGGGGGCCCGTTGGGTTCCCATTTGAAGCAGGATTTGCGCTAAAAGATCTGGAAAGACGAATACGTCGAGATTTTTTTGCTCCTCATCCTGGAAAAGGTAGGATAAGAGTAAGCAGCTGAAGAGCAAGGAGGAGGAGGAGAAGTGCAGGTATAGATTGATCCCGCAGATCTTTGCAAATTGGCTGCAACCATTGGAGAAAAGGTTCTGGAGAATTGTTCTGCCGTTTTCTGCTATATGGATGCCATTGGTGAGGCACATAGAGTTTATGTGGGTCTAACTTGGCTCAGATATGATGAGCAATTCAGACAGCGTAAGGCGGTATCAGGTGGAATCAAAAAGATATTGGGCTTTGGTTGTGTTTCATGGCTCCAGTGTGATTTGGCCATCCCTGGGGGGCCCGGGGGAGCCGGGCAGTCGGGGCAGGGGGTTCACATGCCGGGATTGTGCTGGAAGTTTAATAAGGGCTAAATCCAAGTTTGGTGTGGGGTGCAAATTTAAACACACCTATTCCGCCTGTGGCGGAACTTCCCATGGTGAGTCCAAGTGATTAAAAAGGCAAAAGGTAAGGGAGGTAATGTGAGTGGCCAAGGGGGTGACTCCGGTGAGCTGTCAAAGATGCTGCTGTATCTATGTAAATTTCCTGACCGGGATAGGGCTCTCCTGTTGAGGAAGGTTTTAGGGACGGATTTAGGATCCCCTGTCCTCTCCATGAGGTGCCCTTTTTGCTTCGTAATTTGAAGTCCGACTACCAATTCCATTAGTGGTTTCGGTGAAGCTGGGTAAAGAGGTCTCCCTGGGGAGGATCACGGGTACCCCCCCTTTTTCTGATTCGGTAATTTACCCATTGGGAGTGGTCCCCAAACGAGAGCCAAATAAATTTTCTCTCATTCATCATCTGTCTCATCCCAGGGGTTTGTCGGTTAACGATGGGATAGACCCTGAACTGTGTTTGGTGGCTTATACTTCATTTGATGCGGTGGTCGAATGGGTTTGTTTCTATGGTATGAGAGCCCTCAAGGCCAAGACTGATATTGAGTCGACTTTTCGTCTCCTCCCAGTGCATCCGGAAAGTATACGGCTGTTGGAGTATTACTGGGACGGGGCTTATTTTGCTGACAGGTGTCTCCTAATGTTCTGCTCGATCTTGTGCACCTGTTTTGAGGCCTTCACACTGCTGGTGTCGCATCTCTCATCCACTACTTAGATGACTTTCTTTGTGTCGTCCCTGCAGGTTCCCCGGTGTGTTCCCTTCTTCTGGCTACTGTGAAATGGGTGACGCAACGTTTTAGGGTCCCCTTAGCCTCTGACAAAATGAAGGATTCCGTGTCTACCTTGGTTCTCTAGGAATCACGATTGATTCTGATTGGATGGAATGCTGGCTGCCAATGGAGAAGCTGTTGGATCTGCGGGTAGTGGTGGGTCGTGTGCGGTGTTTGCGTAAGATCAGTCTTTATGACCTATAGTCCCTGCTTGGGAAGCTTAACTTCACTTGCCGGATTATGCCCATAGGTAGAGTATTTTGTCGGCGATTATTGGGGGCCACGGTGGGTGTCAGGGTGCCCCATCATTTTGTTTGGTTGATGAAGGATCACACGGATTGAGGTTGTGGGAAGAGTCTTTAGGCAAGTCTAACGGGTGGTCGCTACTCACGGCCCTGATGGTGAACAGTTTTGACTGGGAGTTGTTGGGGCAAACTGTCAGGGTCAGCGGTGTGCATTATGGTGGACGCAGGCATGGGTGCAGAAGGTACTGGTTCGTAATCTTGCTCTCCTGGAACTGTTCCCCATTGTGGTGGTGATGACGATATGGGGCGACCTGTTCCCGGATGGGAAGATTAGTTTTCATTTTGACAACATAGGGGTGGTATTGGCCATTAATAATGTGTCGGCCTCCCCTCCTCTGGCCGTTATGATGTTGCGTTTGGTACTCCTGTGACTTTCCTTGAATGCCTGGGTGGTTGCTGTGCACGTACCTGGGGTCACTAATTCTATTGCTGAGTCTCTTTCTCGTTTGCAATGGGATCGTTTTTGGCTGATGACCCTGGACGTGGACACGGTGGGAATCTAGTGCCCTCCACAGCCCTGGGGCTTGGTCTATGGCGGACAGGTGATCTGATTCACTGGCAGGTGATCTGATTCTGGGACTTGGCGTTCCTATGAGATGGCATGGCGTGAGTGGGTTAATTGGTTGGCTGGTTTGGATGCTGCCTGTTCGGATGGTGATCGATTAGTGCCGTTGTTTGGTTTCTTGGGGCATGTGACTACAGCGGGCTGGTCGATTTTGAAAGTTAATCATTTTGTTTCCATTTGCCTTTTCCTGGGCATTTTTTAGAGCTTTTCGTGGGGGGGGGGGAGTTGGTTGCGCCTAGCGGGACCAGGGTGTGGTATTTGTTGGCTAAGGATGTTGTGATGCTCGATAGTAGGGTTGAATTTGGGATCCAGTGGTCAAAAACGGATCAGCGGGGATAGAGATAGGCGCGTGCTATTGGGTGATTCCCCTGGGCCATTGATGTGTCTTGTTCGCTGCCTTAGCCATTATTAGTCAGGGCGAACTTTGGCTCGTGGTCAGTTATTGTGCCATTCCAATGTTTATTTTCTCTCATCTTATCAGTTTACATGGGTTTTTCGTAAATGTTTGCGGGAGTTGGGGCTGGATGGTTCCGTCTTTTCCCCTCATTTATTTTGCATGGAAGCGACTGGATAGGGCCTTGGCCTGGATGTGCTTCAGTGGATCGGTAGATAAGAGTCCCAGTGTTTCCGGTCTTATATTCTTCCCCAACTGTGTGCTTAGGACAGGGAGTAGTTTTTCCTGTTGGTCTGGTGGGTTTTCGGGGAATGCTGCGGTTGTAATGTAATTTTTGTTTTTGCTGTTTTACTTGTTCTGTTGCTATTATTTTCTGATTCCCCCTTCCCTCCTTTGTGTTGTTTTTCTTTCTTCGTTTGTGTGTGTCTGATTTTATTTAGGCAAATCCCCTCAGCTGGTGTGGGTATTTGGGACATTCTTATGTTCATTGGGGAGCGGTACGAGCGGATTTCGTACTGAAGGTAGGCAGCTGGGTTTCCCCAGGGATGTAGCTGTGCTGCGATGGTTGGATCAGAGAGGTAGGAGCTGGAATCATGTGCAGTCAGACTTTAACCGTTATGCTGGCCTGGAGAGAGCCCGGGATGTTATTGTTTTACATGTGAGGGGGGGATAATCTGGGTGTTCGGCCTTTCCGGGAACTTATTAGGGACATCCGCTATGATCTTCTTCGTCTGTGGGCGCTGTATCCTGATGTGGTTATGGTGTGGTCAGAGATTGTGCCACGTAGGATGTGGCGGCTGGCCCGCTCTGCGGTTGGCCTTAATAGAGCTCAGGTTAAGGTTAATTGGGCCATTTCAACTTTTTTTTTTTCGGAATGGTGCCGTTTTTGTGCTCCATTACGACTTCGAGGATGGCCAGGGAAATTTTTGTTTAACCGATGGTGTTCGCCTCAATGCAATGGGCATTGACTTCAGCGTCCAGCTGTAAAAAAGCGTCTGTGTCTTTAAGATCGCCATGACTATGGATGTAGCTTCTGGGCGGTTCTGTTTACTTCCTGAGCCTATCCCACTTCTCTGTCTTCTTCCTGTCAGGTGGAGGATGGGGTATTTATACCTGGCCTCCTGCCTCTTTCTTTGCTTGTGAATTTTTCTCCTTCTTAGGCATGGTAATCAAGCTCTGACTTACTCTGTGCCCTTGACTTCCGGACTTCTTGGAAACTGACCTTGGCTTGTCTCTCATTAACCCCTTGTTTACCGATTTTGAATATCTGCTCCAAGGTGGTTCTGACCTCTGTTGTACCTGATTTCCACTAGCTCTGTTTTGGACTTTCTGTTTACCCTTTTTTTGCTATGGAACCTATGCAAGTCTTGGCGGATCAAATACATAATCTGACTGTAGCTGGTACAAGGTCTGGTTGTACGGATACAGCGGCATGAAACAGCGCAGGCCCAAGCAGTCATCCTAGTCGCAATTCCGGTTGAACCAAAGGTGAATTTACCTGATTATTTCTCTGGTGATCGTAAGTCTTTTGTAAATTTTTGGGAGAATTGTAACTTATATTTTAGACTAAAACATATCTCTTCTGGAACGGAGCAACAGCGAGTGGGTATCATCATTTAACTCTTACAGGGCAATCCTCAAACCTGGGCCCTTTCGTTGAGGTCTGATGCCCCTGAACTATCTTCTGTAGAGGTCTTCCTTGGGGCCTTGGGTTTAATATATGGAGAAACAGATATCACTGCAGTGGCTGAGGCAAATCTGTTGTCTCTCTAGCAGGGACGGTGGCCTGTCCAAGTCTATTGTTCAGGGTTTAGACGATGGTCCATCCCTTCGCAATGGAATAATGCTGCTGAATGTCAATTTCGCCGAGGTCTTTCAGAAACCTTGAAAGATCTCCTTATGACCCTTGTTGTGCGTCTGGACCGACAACTACGAGATCGCAAAAATGAGAGATTGTCAATGGTCACTTCCATACCGTTGGGCTCCACTATGTCTTCTCAAGAACTGAGACTTGTTCGAAAACGCAAGGGGCTGTGCTTCTACTGCGGGGACGCTGGTCATACTGTCAAGAACTGTTCCGGGAGTCCAGAACGTCCATCTCCGGAAAACTTCAGTGCCTAGATGGTCCCTGGGAATGCCATCAGGGCAGTTAGGCTTTTCCCACATTTTCAAAACTTTTAAACTTTTGCCTGTTAATGTATGGTTTCATAATGTTTGTATTTCTGGGCAAGTTTTCGTAGATTTTGGTTTTGCGGCTAATTTCTTCGATTTTCAGGTTGCAAAGAGATTGGCTATTCCCCTTGTTCAGTTAAGTACCCCAGTCAGTCTCTTCTATTGATAATATTCCTCTCGCTCAGGGGTCGGTCAAGTTCTCTACTCCGCCTGTTACATTGGAAGTGGGTTCTTTGCATACTGAACAAATTACTTTCTTTACTCTAGAAAATTTGACTTCTGATGTAATATTGGGTATTCCATGGTTGCAGACACATAAACCGTTTATTGATTGGGTAAAAGCAGATTTGATTAAGAAGGAATTCTAAATGTTATGATTCTTGCATAACTTTGTGTACTAGTAATGTATCTTGCAATGCACCAACATTGCCTGAGTGTATTCAAGATTTTGAGGATGTCTATTCTGAAATCAGTTGTGAATCTCTCCCTTCTCATAGGCTGTACGACTGTCCCATTATGCTTCTCCCTAATGCTAAGCTGCCTAAGGGGCGGATTTAAAATCTTTCTGCTCCGGAAAGACAAGACATGAAAGATTATATTAAAGACATTCTCCGTAAGGGTCATATTCGTCTATCTATTTCACCTTAGGGTGCAGGTTTTTTCTTTGTTGAAAAGAAAGATGGTGGTTTAAGACTCTGTATCGACTATCGTGAATTAAATAAGATTACAGTTAAGAACCAATATCCTCTTCCTCTCATCCCAGACCTGTTTAATCAGATCTCAGGAGCCAAGTGGTTCTCTAAACTAGATTAATGCGGGGCCTACAATTTGGTTCATATCCGCAGAGGGGATGAGTGGAAGACAGCATTTAATACTCATGATGGTCATTATGGACCCAGGACTGCGCTATTGGTTGCGTCAAGAACAACGGAACCCTGTCACAATGGTGACAAACGGAAACCTGTAGCAACATTTCCGTCACCATGGAGATCAATGAGGAGGGAAATGGGAGCTGACGTTTCAGTTTGCCGTTCCGTTGAGGGGTTACCTGACAGAAACCTCCGATGGAACCCCTCAACGGAAGGGCAACGGTGATGTGAACACAGCCTAACACATATGGTAGGTTTAGATTCAGGGCCCATGTGCATGTGTGATACTGTTTGTTGGACACTGTCTCTAAGCCTAAGGTAGGCTTAGATACAGGGTCCAATACAGTAATCTTATACAGTATGAGATTACTGTCTGCTGGGTGTAATGACAGGGTGGGGAGACAGACAGGTGAGCCCTAATCTACCTGCCACTCAGTCCCTGCCTACTTGCATGACCCGTCCTAGTCGACGGCGTACAACTGGGCGACGGTCCCTACGCTCAATATGTGCACGACAGACAAATAGACAAGGGCACACAGAAGCTAAGGGAAATGGGGCAGTTGCCCACGGCAACACCGTGAGCCACAAGAGTAGTGAACGAGCCGAGTCAAACCAGGAGTGTACGAGGTACCACACGCAGAGCAGGAGCGAAGTCAGTAAAGCCAGGGTCAATTTGAAGCAGAGGTCAATAGTAGTAGCAGGAACAGCAGAGCCAGGAAACAAGACAGAATCAAGCAAAGGAAGAGCAGGAAATGAAGATATAAATAGACCGAGGACGGGAGCTCGCTCCGTCTGGCCAGGCTGTGATAGGTTCTCCCACTCCTCAGCCTACCAGCCTGAGTGGTAGCAGATCGAGTCACTCTATCAGACCTAGGAGCAGATGCAGACTGATTAACCACGGGCGTCGACACAGAAGCTGTGTCTGGCAGATCCTTTACACTGGGGCCCTGTAATAAAAGGCTTAAAAGGGGTTGTCCAGTCCTTAAAGGGAATGTGTTGCCAGAAAAACATGTTTTTTTTTAAAAAATTAAACATTTAGTGTGTGGGTGATTAAACATTGTTCAATTTTTTTTTATTTTTTTCACGAGTCAGGAAATATTATAAATTAATTCTAATTTATAATACTACCCATTTTTGGTCACTAGATGGAGCTATTCCCAAAATTGCAGCATTGCAAAATTGGGTTAAAAGCCCTCGCTCTAGTGAGCTCTCAGCATCCCCCCCTCCTTTATCCTGGCTAGTGCCGGGATAAACGAGGGGTTTGAACGGTGTAACCTCCTACACTGTGTGTCGCCATTTTTTGAGCTAACACACAGTGTAGTAGGTTTACATACAGTAGTAAACACACACAAACACGAACATACATTGAAATGTCTTACCTGCTCCTGCCGCCGCGGCTCCCTCCGGCCCGTCCGCTCCGTTTGCTGCCGCTGGTCCAAGTGCACAAATCCGGAAGCCGCGACCGGAAGTTGTAATATTACTGTCCGGCCGCGACTTCCGGTCCACAGGAAAATGGCGCCGGACGGCGCCAATTTCGAATTGGACTGTGTGGGAGCGGCGCATGCGCAGTTCCCACACAGACGCCGTACACGGAAGTCAATGGGACGGGAGCCGTTCGCAGTCCCTATGGGACTGTGGCTGCCGTATTCCATGTCTGTATGTGTCGTTAATCGACACAGACAGAAATGGAATAAAAAATGGCAGCCCCCATAGGGAAGAAAAAGTGTAAAAATAAGAAAAAGTAAAACACAAACACACAAATGAATATAAACGTTTTTAATAAAGCGCTAACATCTTTAACATATAAAAAAATAATTTGTGATGACACTGTTCCTTTAAACATTGATGGCCTATTCTCAGGATAGGCCATCAATAGCTGATGTGTCGGGGTCCGACTCCTGGGACCCCTGACAATCAGCTGTTTTGAAGGGGGTGCAGCACTCGTACAAGCACTATTTCCCCTTCATTTTCCTTACTTGCTCACACTATGAATCGCTGACACGTCTGTGTAGGCGATTCACAGTGTGAGAAAGTGACCGTAATGAAGGGGAAGTATCGCTCGTACGAGCGCTGCACCCCCTTCAAAACAGCCGATTGGTGGGGGTCCCGTGAGTCGGACCCCGACCTATCAACTCCAGCAGACAGGGGTATTAAACTTACCCTCCTCTTCGACCGCAGCAGAGGTCCTAGCTCCATCCGGGGTTGGGATGTTGTGCGCAGTGCATAGCATTGTGACGTCATGCTCTGCGCACAGCGCTGTAACGACAGGACCGCCGCTGCGCTCTGGAGGGAGGAATGTAAGTACTGTCAGTTACTATAGTAACGGGGGCCCGTGTAGTTTATTACATAGACCCAAAATACTATGATAACTTTTCATTGATGTGGTGCGGGGACCCCCTGGCTTCGGGGCCCGGTCGCAATTGCGACCGTTGCGACCCCTATAGTTATGCCACTGGGGGCTGTGTTGCCTCTAGGATCTTCTGTATTGACTAATTAGCGTCCCTGTGCTTATTTGTTCTAGCAAATTTTCTGCCACTGAAAAGAACTATGATATAGGTAATTGTGAGCTTCTTGCTATTAAGTGGGTGTTTGAAGAGTAGAGACACTTTCTGGAGGGATCTAAACATCAAATTACTGTACTGACTGACCATAAAAAGCCTGACTTTTTTAGAATCAGTCAAAAGAGTCAATCCCAGGCAGGCTAGGTGGGCCTTGTTCTTTAACCGATTTGACTTTATTGTAACCTACAGACGCGGGTCTTAAAATGTCAGGGCTGATGCATTATCTCAAAGTTTCTTTTCCTCACAGGTCCCTGACATTCATTCTGAACCTATTCTATCTAAAGGGATAGTGATTTCTGCAATATCACCTGATGTCAACAACTCGTTCCGCAAACCATTCCTGCAGGAAGGTTGTTTGTACCTCCTCAGTTCAGATTTCGTTTGGTCAATGACTTACATGATTCCGTTTTGTGTTGCATCCAGGGATAACTGGCACTAAAAGATTAGTTTTGCGGCTCATTGGTGGCCATCTTTGTCTCGTGATGTGAGTTCCTATGTCTCTGCTTGTGATGACTCCTCAAACACGTCCTATGGGTGAACTGCTGCCAATGTCTGTTCCACAGAAACCTTGGTCTCATCTGTCCATGGATTTTATCACTGATTTGCCTCCCTCTGAAGGGAAAACTGACATTTGGGTTGTGGCGGATCGTTTCAGTAAAATGTGTCATTTCATTTCTTTGCCTCCACTCCCTGATCCAAGACTTTGTCTAAATTATTTGTTGATCAAGAGGTTCGTCTGCATGTTATTACAGAAAATCTTGTCTCTGATAGAGGTGTACAATTTGTGGCTAGCTTGTGGCTAGCTTCTGGAGAGCTTTCTATAAGAAATTTGGTGTACAGTTATCTTTCTCTTCTGCATTTCACCCTGAGACTAATGCACAAACTGAGCACTTTAATCAAACCTTGGAACAGTATAGGCCCTTTTACACTGGCCGACACTCAGCCGGTGCAGCGAGTGCAGATCAACATGACATCGTTGTTTGGCGCTCACTTGCTCCTGTCACACTGAGCTATGGATGGGGATGAGCGGGTCATTACTCCGATCGCTCGCCCCCATACATTATAATCATGTCAGCAGCGCGTCAACGATGTGCTGCCGACAACGATAAACTTTTACGTTTTTAAAACGATACGACCAGCAGACCATTTGCTCGTTCATCTGCTGATCGCTGCCCTTTTTACACAGGGCAATTATCATCAACCAGCGTTATATGAACGCTCGTCTGCCCGATAATCGTCCTTTGTAAAACTCCCTTATCTTAGGTGTTATATTGCTGATAACCAGGTTGAATAGGTTTCATATCTCCCATTAGCGTAATTTGCCATAAATAATCGCACCATGTTTCTCTTTATACCTCGCCGTTTTTCTGTCATTATGGTTTTCATCCTCGTTTTGGTTCATTTTCTGCCTCTTCTAGTGATAACCCTGAGGTGGAAGTTAAATCAAATAAACTGTGCACAGTTCGGGCTCAGGTTCAATTGAACCTGAGGAACTCCCAAGTTACTCAAAAGAAAAATGCTAACAAAAAACGTACGGTGGGTCCTGTGTTTGGTGTGGGGCAAAGGTTGTGGCTCTCTACTAAATATCTCCCATTGAAAGTACTGTCTCGCAAGTTTGTTTCTAGGTTTATTGGTCCATATGACATTTTTGACATTTTTAGTCCTGTATCTTTTCGTCTGGCTCTTCCTCTGTCTTTTAAGATTCATGATGTTTTTCAGAAATCTCTCCTTAAAATTTTCCCGCCCAAATTGAACAATATGGAGGGTCTGACTTATTTTGGGCTCCTGCTGGATGGTGTCCCGAGGAGCAGGTGTGAATTATTGGCCATCTGCGGTTACGCTGCCCCATAGCCTGTGGGGAATCAGCTGGGGGTAAAATTACACATATGTGCAGATTGGCAAGGCCAGATTCTCTTCTTAGCTCAGAGGACCTATTTTCTTCGAGTAATTGGTCAGAGTGTGTGAAAATGTTTTATTTTGCTATATTTATTGTACTTTTCTATTTGATAGAAAGGAGCAAAAATTTCGATCCAGCGCTGAGTTTAAAAAAAAAATCTTCCACTTTCTTGTTTTTTTTTTTTAAAACGTACACAAACACAGAGGGGTGGATGCACAGAGCCTATGTGTTTCAACCGATTCACTCGGTCTTAATCATGGCATGTCATACAACCTTGCTGTTTCACCATGCTTTTTTATCCACAATCACAGGTATGGGAACTCCCATTACCACCTTTTGCCCAATCCCTGGCTAAACAGGGCGGAGACAGCTCTTGAGAATTCCAGCCAATTAACCATTTGTTGCTCAAATTAAATGAAGGGTGAATATACACCTGTTTTGCTGGTCAGTTTGTATGGCGCATGTTATACCCATTCCAAGGTATTACACATAACCTGAGATAGGGAGCCTAAATGGGTATATCATATCAGATAATTGTTTATGATAAATAAAGTTCTGGAAGATCTGTTGTGGCAAAAAATGAAATGTTTTGCTGATAGGGCTGGATTTCTGATGGATTTTGGAGCACGTGGGATACGAGTTTTGAACTTGCGGGTAGTGCAACCTATATACATGAGTTTGCATTCTTTGCATTCGATGACATATATCACCAGTTCACTATTATAATTAATGTATTCTTTTATGGGGTAAATTCTCTCTCCACTGGAATTGTGAAAGTTTTTACTGGGACGGACATAAGTGCATACTTTGCAGGGATGTGAACCGCATCTAAAGAAACCATGCTGTTGTAATCAAGTTGGTTTACTTTTTTCCGATACACATAAAGATGGAGATAAGGTGTTTCCCAGTGTAGGGGCTCTTCAAGACACAATCCTGTATCCCTGCTCAAGTATGCCATCCAATTCTATATCTTTTCTCAGAATGGGGAGACATTTATGTGCAATATTTTTGATTTTAGTGAACTGGTTGTTGTATTGTAGAACAAGTGTAGGAATATTTTCTTTGGTTGTCGCGGCATGTTTTTTTGTATCAAACAATAATTGGTGTTGTGTTTTAGTGCTCACAACAGATTTAGCTCAATCCAGGGTACATTTCTTGTAACCCTTTCTATTTAATCTTTGGAAAATTTGTTGTTGTTCATTGGAAAAGTTTTCCTCGTTACTGCAGTTTCTTTTTGCTCATATTAATTCCCCCACTGGTATAGATGTAATTGTGTTTTGGGTGGCTGCTGGAAGCATGTAATATTGTGTTGCCTGTAATTTTCTTGCGATATGTGCTCGTAATAATTGATTCATCCACTTTAGATTCCAATTTAAAATCCAAAAACTAAACGGATTCTGTATTAAAGGAATATGTAAATTTTAAATTACAGTTATTGGCGAGCTGGAGAAAATGTTCTATTTTTCTATATTGTCTTTGACTTAAATTCTCCTTCTATACCGTCAATCCCAATATGTTAGCTATATCGCTATTGTACACAGAGTCACACGGGTGTTTTGCGAGCATACAAATCCGCCCTATTTTTTGGCTATCAATTTCTGTCAATTGTTGTGACTTGACTGATGCAGGTTTACAACTAAGGAGTGAGAGATCTGCCATGATATTTGCTGACACAGATGACGAAAGCCGAGATAATTTGGACATGCAGACCAGATTTCGAGACCAAAATCTGGTTGGATTTAACCGCTTTACAGAAATACATCCCCAAGAACATGGTTCCTAGAGGTCTCAGACTAAGGAAAATTCCAACATTGATTTACTCAGCTGAATTCAGCAAAGAATGGAACTCCTCCCTAACAACCTGCTCTCTTTATCTCATGAAATTTATTGTTAATCAAGAGGAGCTAAAGCTTCTGGAACTCCAAGATAACATTAATAAAAGTAAAGAACAACTAACTGGATTTTCAACCTCACCAGGCTATGATGCTTTGGAAAAGAGAACACATGAATTCTTGGAAAATTTAGAAAAAAACATAATGGATACAAAAAAATCAACAGGATTTCAACGGGATTTATATGACTATGTCCATGATGAAGTCTATGATTGGGTCAAAAATGGACAAAGCCTGTATTAGAGCAAAACCTATCCTAAAGAAACATAAAAACCCTAAAATAACTATCACAAAGTCAGCACCGTGTGAACTTCTGCTCAACTGAGCAGGATTCCACTGATGGCGGTACTGAGGGCTCTGAAAATGACACTCTACGAGAACAACAGAAAAATAAATATCCTTACCAACAGGCACACCAATCAGGCAGATGCCTAACGCCAAAAAAGAGGCAGGAAAGGTGGGAGAAAAAATAGGAATAAGGGGAGATGAAACTCCCCGCAGGTTGAGGAGCCATCGACAATAAGAGATGTACAAGATGTAATTAATCTCTCTTCTGAAACCCTGTCTGCCAGCCAAATTGAAGTCTTGTCTTTGGGCCAGAACTTCCTTCCGGACCGGGACTTTGATGTGTTCACTACATTGTTGGACATTAATAAATTTGTACGTAATCTAATAATCAAACGGCATTTCTTTATTTCACCCCCCACAAGTTTAATGGAAGAGTCCTTGGAGCCTGAATATGGATTAAAAAATGAAGATTACAAGAATGTCTACAAAAACATGAGTTTTCAGTATCAAGTTTCTGTGATCTGCTTGGAAGATTTAAATGACGATGACAACAATAAACACACTGTAAATTTGTTACAATTTTTTACATCTAACCCTTATTTTATCCAATACAGTCAAGAACTGAGTCAATGGAAAAGTTCCAAACTGTGGTGGAAATAGAATTGCAAAAATTATATGTTTGACTAGAAGTAATAGATCTCAAGGCATGTCAGAGATCTGCAGTTGCTTCTTTACAATACTCGTATTGTCATAAAAATGGCAGATAAGGGATGTTCTATTGCCGTCATGGACAAAACCACATATTACTCTCAGATCTCTGACATGCTATCAAATGTGCTAACCTATAGAAAATTGGATATCAATCCCACTGTGATTTTTCAAACAGCCCTAACCAAAATATTGAATGAGGGTTTAACAGAGGGTGTTATTACCTAAGAACAACACGATTACATAAAAATTGATAATCCGGTGATTCCGATTCTCTGCGTCCTCCCTAAGCTTCACAAACGCACCTCCCATGCCTCCCATAGTTTCGGGTATAGGGTCCCTAACATAGAGATAGTCAGAGTGGCTGGATTCACTCCTACAACCCCTAGTCCAACGAATTCCTGGATATATACTAGACACTCAAGACATATTGCATATGTTTCATAACAAAATGAGGTAGCAGAACTTTATATGGCTCAGTTGTGATGTAGTCTCCTTATATACAAGTATACCACATGAAATAGCCCTTATGGCCATAAATCACCATCTATTGAAATACAGTAACTACAGTCACAATTTATGTGATTACATTATTGATGTTTTGCAATTTTTGATGACCCATAATTATTTTCAATTTAACAGCAGGTATTATTTACAACTCAAAGGTATGTCCATGGGAGCAAAATTCTCTCCGTCTGTGGCTAATTTGGTTATGGCATGGTGGGAGGAATTTATAATCTTTGTCCAGATAATCAATTTTTTCGGCATGTGCATTGGTATGGCAGATATATTGATGATCTCCTATTTATTTGGGAAGGAAATTTGTCTGCCATACCAATGTTCATGGAATATATCAACACTAATGACTCTAATTTAAAATTTACATATTCCTTTAACCCGTTAGTGACTAAGCCGGTTTTGGCCTTAACCTCTTCAAGCCCTGCTCCGCAATAGGACATCCTGCAGAGGGGTTAGTTCCCGCATCAGGACGTACAGTTGCGGAGCGGTTCCCGGCGCACACTGTCTTCACGGACAGTGTCCGGGAACCGGGGGGTCAGCTGTCCCCGACAGCTGACACTCCAGTCTTGCCGGTCAGCGGACCATCGCCGCTGATTTAGGCAATTAACCCCATAAATGCAGCGACAGATTGCCGTCGCCACATTTAAGTGGTTTGAAGCGCATCGGCAGCCCCCACGAAGTGATCGTGGGGGCTACCAATGCTTGTCATGGCAATCGGAGGTCAGACAATGACCTCCGGGTTGCCATGTACGGAAGCCTTTAAAAACTTAACACCTTCTCGCACCTTGGCGTACATGCACGTCCAGGTTAGCAGTAACTTTGCGCACCTGGGCGGGCAGTTACGTCCGCGCTTTAACAGTTAACCGCCGCGCGGCGCTACACCGCAGCGGCGGTTAACTGTGCAGGGTGTCTGCCCTGCTCACCCCGTTGCCGATCAGCGGCCTGTCGCCGCTGAAATTGGCAATTAACCCCTTCGATGCGGTGGTCGATTGTGATCACCACATTGAAGAGATTTAGAGCAGATCGGCAGCCCCCCACATGCATTTGCGGGGGCTGGCGATCCTTATCACGGCAACCAGAGGCCAGGAAATGGCCTCCGGGCTGCCATGTACGGAAGCCTCGGAGGAGTCACATTACACTACATAGGTAGTGTAATGCATTCCAGCAGCGATCAGAGCTGCAAGTCTAAATGTCCCCTAGTGGGACAAGTGATAAAAGTAAAAAAAAGTAATAAAAATGTTTTAAAATGTGTAAAAATAAAAATTATAAGTTATATAAACAAACACTGCATTTTTTTCCTATAATACAGTGAAGGAAATAAGTATTTCATCCCTTGCTGATTTTGTAAGTTTGTCCACTGTCAAAGACATGAACAGTCTAGAATTTTTAGGCTAGGTTAATTTTACCAGTGAGAGATAGATTATATATTAAAAAAAAAGAAAATCACATTGTCAAAATTATATATATTTATTTGCATTGTGCACAGAGAAATAAGTATTTGATCCCTTTGGCAAACAAGACTTAATACTTGGTGGCAAAACCCTTGTTGGCAAGCACAGCAGTCAGACGTTTTTTTGTAGTTAATAAAGAGGTTTGCACACATGTTAGATGGAATTTTGGCCCACTCCTCTTTGCAGATCATCTGTAAATCATTAAGATTTCGAGGCTGTCGCTTGGCAACTCGGATCTTCAGCTCCCTCCATAAGTTTTCGATGGGATTAAGGTCTGGAGACTGGCTAGGCCACTCCATGACCTTAGTGTGCTTCTTTTTGAGCCACTCCTTTGTTGCCTTGGTTGTATGTTTCGGGTCATTGTCGTGCTGGAAGACCCATCCACGAGCTATTTTTAATGTCCTGGTGGAGGGAAGGAGGTTGTCACTCAGGATTTGATGGTACATGGCTCCATCCATTCTCCCATTGATGCGGTGAAGTAGTCCTGTGCCTTTAGCAGAGAAACACCCCCAAAACATAATGTTTCCACCTCCATGCTTGACAGTGGGGACGATGTTCTTTGGGTCATAGGCAGCATTTCTCTTCCTCCAAACACAGCGAGTTGAGTTAATGCCAAAGAGCTCAATTTTAGTCTCATCTGACCACAGCACCTTCTCCCAATCACTCTCAGAATCATCCAGATGTTCATTTGCAAACTTCAGACGGGCCTGTACATGTGCCTTCTTGAGCAGGGGGACCTTGCGGGCACTGCAGGATTTTAATCCATTACGTCGTAATGTGTTACCAATGGTTTTCTTGGTGACTGTGGTCCCAGCTGCCTTGAGATCATTAACAAGTTCCCCCCGTGTAGTTTTCGGCTGAGCTCTCACCTTCCTCAGGATCAAGGATACCCCACGAGCTGAGATTTTGCATGGAGCCCCAGATCGATGTCGATTGACAGTCATTTTGTATGTCTTCCATTTTCTTACTATTGCACCAACAGTTGCCTCCTTCTCACCCAGCGTCTTACTTATGGTTTTGTAGCCCATTCCAGCCTTGTGCAGGTCTATGATCTTGTCCCTGACATCCTTAGAAAGCTCTTTGGTCTTGCCCATGTTGTAGAGGTTAGAGTCAGACTGATTCATTGAGTCTGTGGACAGGAGTCTTTTATACAGGTGACCATGTAAGACAGCTGTCTTTAATGCAGGCACCAAGTTGATTTGGAGCGTGTAACTGGTCTGGAGGAGGCTGAACTCTTAATGGTTGGTAGGGGATCAAATACTTATTTCTCTGTGCACAATGCAAATAAATATATATAATTTTGACAATGTGATTTTCTGTTTTTTTTATTTTTATATAATCTATCTCTCACTGGTAAAATTAACCTAGCCTAAAAATTCTAGACTGTTCCCGACTTTGACAGTGGACAAACTTACAAAATCAGCAAGGGATCAAATACTTATTTCCTCCACTGTAAGGCTTTCATTATAGGAAAAAAATGAACACGTTAAAAAAAGTACACATATCTGGTATCACCGCATTCCTAACGACCCCAACTATAAAACTATAATGTTATTATTCCCGCACGATGAGCACCCCAAAAAAAATCAATAAAAAACGACACCAGAATCGCTATTTTTTGGTCACCACCCCTCCCAAAATAGAGAATAAAAAGTGATCAAAAAGTCGCATGTACCCGAAAATAGTACCGATAAAAACTACAACCCGTCCCGTAAAAAACAAGCCCTTACACAGCTTTTTTGACTGAAAAATAAAAAAGTTACGGCTCTCAGAATATGGTGACACAGAAAATAAATTTTATAAAAAAGTGATTTAATTGCGCAAACGCTGCAAAACATAAAAAAACCTATATACATCTGGTATCACCGTAATCGTACCGACCCGCAGAATAAAGTAACATTTTCATTTATAGTGCACGGTGAACGCCGCAAAAAATAAACTAAAAAACATTGTCAGAATTGCTTGTTTTTGGTCACCCGGCTTGCAAATTTTTTTTATAAAAAGTGATCAAAAAAATCGCACGTACCCCAAAATGGTACTAATGAAAAGTACAGATTGTCCCGCAACAAATAAGCCCTCATGCAGCTCCGGTGGTTATGCAGAACATGGCGATGCAAAATGTGCAGGGTTTTCTAAAAGCGGGTAACATCCGACACCATTTATCAGTGCGACACCGGCCACACATCTATGAATTATTATTTATTTACCGCATTATTATACTCTCTTATTATGCCCTGATGTTCTCCGCACAGATTACATGTGCCCCCACAATATAAACTGAAATACCAGCGAAACCCCAAACAGAAAAACTACCAAGCAAAATCTGCGCTCCAAAAGCAAAATGGTGTCCCTCTCTTCTGAGCCCTGCAGCGTGCCCAAACAGCAGTTTTGGTCCACATTTATGGCATTGCCATACCCGGGAGAACACGCTTAATGTTTTTTGAGGTATTTGTCTTCAGTGGCACAAACTGGGCACAACATATTATGCACTAAAATGGCATATCAGTGGAAAATTGCAATATTCACACCATCCGCTGTGCATTAACCCCTTTGCACACTATGACTTAATAGCGCGTCATGGTGCGGGGGTTGATGTATGGAGCGGGCTCTCGTACTGAGCCCGCTCCATACGCTGCGGGTGTCAGCTGTGTATTACAGCTGACACCCGGGATTAACGGACAGGGACAGCGATCGCGCTGTTACAGGAGTCTGCAAAAATAACAATATACTGCAATACACTAGTATTGCAGCATATTGTACCCGCGATCCAATGATCGCTGGTACAAGTCCCCTAAGGGGACTAATAAAATGTGTAGAAGAATTAAAGTTATTAGTAGTGAAAAAGAAAAAAGTTTAAAGTTAAAAAACAAAAACCTTTTCCCATTTTTCTCCTAAAGTAATGTAAAAAAATAAACAGAATTGATATCGCTACGTCTGTAATAGGCCGAACTATTACAATATACCATTATTTAACTCGCACGATGAACACCATAAAAATCTTAAATAATTTAACCGCCAAAATCGCTGTAGTTTTTGTTTTTACCGCACGGCAAAAGCTGTAAAAACGAAAACCCCAAAAAATGGAATCGGATTTTTTTTCCTATATTACTATATTTTCCTATTTTTTTTCAGTTTCCCAGTACTTTTTATGGCACTTTAAATGGTATCAATAGAAACTACAATTCCTCCCGCAAGAAATAAGCCGTCACATCACTCTACTGACGGAAAAAGAAAAAAGTTATGGCTCTTGGAAGGCGGGTAGTGAAAAACGAAAATAAGAAAGCAAAAAATGGATCAGTCCTGAAAGGGTTAATTGATTTCTAATAAAAAAAATGTATGACTACATGTGGGATATTTCCGTATTCTGGACAAATAGCTTTGCAAAAATTGGTTGTTTATTTCTCCTTTATCCCTTGTGAAAATGAGAAAATTCAACATTTTTGTGGAAAAAAATTGTGATATTAATTTTCTCCGCCTAATTCTAATAAATTCTGCAAAAGACCCGTGGAGTCTAAATGCTCACTATACCCCTAGGAAAATTCCTTAAGGGGTGTTTCCAAAATGGGGTAACTTGGGTGGTTTCCACTGTTTTTGTCCCACCAGGGCGTTGCAAAGGCGGCATGGCACCGAAAAACAATCCAGCAAAATCCGTGCTCCAAAATCCAAATGGCGCTACTTCCCTTCTGAGCGCTGCCATGAGTCCAATCATCAGTTTATTGCCACATATGGGGTATTGCCGTAATCAGGAGAAAATGCTTTACATATGTTGTGGTTCTTTTTTTTACTTTATTCCTTGTAAAAATGTTAAATTTCTATGCTTTTCAGAAAAAAAGTTGATTTTCATTTTCACTGCCTAATTCCACTAAATTCTGCAAAAAACCTGTGTGGTCAAAATAATAACTATACCCCTAGATACATTCCTTGAGAGGTGTAGTTTCCAAAATGGGGTCACTTTTGGGGGTTTCCCCTGTTTTGGTCTCTCCAGGGCGTTGCAAACGCGACATGGCACCGAAAACCAATCCAGCAAAATCCGTGCTCCAAAATCCAAATGGCACTCCTTCCCTTCTGAGCCCTGCTGTGGGTCCAATCAGCAGTTTATTACCACATATGGGATATTGCTGTAATGAGGAGACATTGCTTTACAATTGTTGGGGTGATTTTCTTCATTATTCCACGTAAATATTACAAATTTCTATGTTTTTTCAGAAAAAAAGTTGATTTGCATTTTTACAGTTTAATTCCAATATATTTAGCTAAAAACCTGTGTGGTCAAAATGCTAACTATACCCCTAGATAAATTCCTTGATAGGTGTAGTTTCCAAAATGGGGTAACTTTTGGAGGGTTTCCCCTGTTTTGGTCCCTCCAGGGGGTTGCAAACGCGAAATGGAACCGAAAACCAATCCAGCAAAATCCGTGCTCCAAAATCCAAATGGCGCTCCTTCCATTCTGAGCCTTGCTGTGGCTCCAATCAGCAGTTTATTACCACATATGGGATATTGCCATAATCGGGAGACATTGCTTTACATATGTTGGGGTGCATTTTCTTTATTATTTCTTGTAAATATTAAAAATTTCTATATTTTCTCAGAAAAAAAGTAGATTTTCATTTTTACAGACTAATTCTAATAAATTTAGCGAAAAATCTGTGTGGTCAAAATGCTAACTATACACCTAGATAAATTCCTTGAGGGGTGTAGTTTCCAAAATGGGGTAACTTTTGGGGTGTTTCCACTGTTTTGGCACCACAAGACCTCTTCAAACCTGACAAGGTGCCTAAAATATATTCTAAAAAAAAAAGGAGGCCCAAAATCCAATGGGTGCTCCTTTGCTTCTGAGGCCAGTGCTTCAGTCCATTATCACACTAGGGCCACATGTGGGATATTTCGAAAAACTGCAGAATCTGGGCAATAAATATTGAGTTGCATTTCTCTGGTAAAACCTTCTGTGTTGCAAAAAAAAATGTATTAGAAATGAATTTCGGCAAAAAATATAAAATTTGTAAATTTCACCTCTACTTTGCTTTAATTCCTGTGAAACGCCTAAAGGGTTAAAACACTTTGTGAATGCTGATTCGAATACCTTGAGGGGTGCAGTTTTCAAAATGGGGTGACTTCTGGGGATTTTCTAATATATAAGGCCCTCAAAGCCACCTCAGAACTGAACTGGTCCCTGAAAAAATAGCCTTTTGAAATTTTCTTTAAAATATGAGAAATTGCTGCTAAAGTTCTAAGCCTTGTAACGTCCTAGAAAAATAAAAGGACGTTCAAAAAACGATGCAAACATAAAGTACACATATGGGAATTGTTAAATAATAACTATTTTGTGTGGTATTACTATCTGTTTTACAAGCAGATACGTTTAAATGTAGAAAAATGCTAATTTTTGAAATTTTTTTCTAAATTGTGGTGTTTTTCAGAAATAAATACAAAAATTATCGCAAACATTTTTTCACTAAGATAAAGTACAACATGTCACGAGAAAACAATCCCAGAATCGCTTGGATAGGTAAAAGCATTCCAACGTTATTACCACATAAAGTAACACATGTCAGATTTGAAAAAATCGGCTGTGTCCTGAAGGGGTAAAGGACCAGACCATTATTTTCAAATCTGACACGTATCACTTGAAGTGGTAATAACTTTGAAATGCTTTTATTTTTTCAAGCGATTCTGAGATTGTTTTCTCGTGACACATTGGACTTTAAGTTAGTGGTAAAATTTGGTCGACAAATTTAGTGTTTATTTATGAAAAACACCAACATTTGAGAACAATTGCAAAAATTAGCATTTTTTTAAATGTAAATGTATCTGCTTGTATGACAGATAGTAATACCACACAAAATAGCTACGATTTCACATTTCCCATATGTCTACTTTATGTTTGCATTGTTTTTTTAACGTCCTTTTGTTTTTCTAGGATGTTACAAGGCTTAGAACTTTAGCAGCAATTTCTCATATTTCCAAGAAAATTTCAAAAGCCTTATATTAGGGACCGGTTCCGTTCTGAACTGGTTTTGAGGGCCTTACATCCTATAAACCCCCTATAATTCACCGCATTTTAAAAACTGAACCCCTCAAAGTATTCAAAACAGCATTTAGAAAGTTTCTTATCCCTTTAGGCGTTTCACAAGAATTAAAGCAAATTAAAGGTGAAATTTACTAACGTCATTTTTTTTGCAGAAAATCTGTTTTAATCTATTTTTTTCTGTAACACAGAAGGTTTTACCAGAGAAACGCTACTCAATATTTTTTGCTCAGATTCTGCCATTTTTAGAAATATCCCACAAGTGGCCCTAGTTCTGCTGCTGGACGGAAACACAGGCCTCAGAAGCAAGACAGCACCTAGTGGGTATTGGGGCCTTATTTTTATTAGAATATATTTTAGGCACCATGTCAGGTTTGAAGAGGTCTTGTGGGACCAAAACAAAGAAAACACTCCAAAGAAGACACCAATTGGCAAACTACACCCCTCAAGGAATTTATCAAGGGTTATAGTGAGCATTTTGACGCCACAGGTATTTTGCTGAATTTAGTGTAATTAGTCTGTGAAAATGAAAATCTATGTTTTTTCTAATAAAATGTCGGTTTAGCTCAGATTTTTCCATTTTCACAATAGATAAAGGAGAAAAAGAACCCCAAAATTTGTAAAGCACACTCTTCTGAGTACGGCAATACCCCATATGTGGTAATAAACTGCTGTTTGGACCCATGGCACGGCTCAGAAGGGAAGGAGCGCCATTTGGCTTTTGGAGCTCAAATTTTGCTTTATAGTTTTTCAGGTGCCATGTTTCATTTGCAAAGCCCATGAGAGACCAAAACAGTGGAAACTCCCCAAAGGTGACACCATTTTGGAAACTACACCCCTCAAGGAATCTATCTAGGGGTATAGTGAACATTTAGATCCCACAAGTCTTTTGCAGAATTTATTGGTATTAGGCCGTGAAAATTAAAATCTAAATTTTGTTCCACTAAATTGTAGAATGTCTTCATTTTCACAAGGGATACTGGGGAAAAAGCACCCCAATATTTGTAAAGCAATTTCTCCCGATTACGGCAATACCCGACATGTGGTCATAAACTGCTGTTTGGACACATGGCAGGGCTCAGAAAGGCAGGAGCGCTATTTGGCATGCAGATTTTGCTGTATTTGTTTTTGGCAACCATGTTGCATATGCAAAACCCCTGAGGTACCAGAGTACAGTGGAAGCCCCAAGAAGTGACCCCCATTTTGGAAACTGCACCCCTCAAGGCATTTATCATTTGCCTGGACAAGCTCGGAAGTGAAGAGCACCATGCGCATTTGAGGTCTATTTTGTTGATTTTCACAGCATTGACCGACAATTGCAGGGCCCTGAAGTCAAAGGGTATGTTCACACGCAGTGAGCAAAAACGTCTGATAATACGGAGCTGTTTTCAGGCGAAAACAGCTCCTGATTTTCAGACATTTTTTTTACAACTCACGACATTTTTACGTCCGTTTTTGGAGCTTTTTTTGCAATGGCGTCAATGAAAAACGCCTCCAAAAACGTCCCAAGAAGTACCCTGCACTTCTTTTGACGAGCCGTCATATTACGCGCCGTATTTTGACAGCGACGCGTAAAATAAAGGCTCATGGGAACAGAACATCGTAATTCCCATTGAAAGCAATGGGCAGATTTTTGTAGGCGTATTAGGGGCGTATTTTCAGGCATAATTCGAGGCGTAAAATGCCCGAATTACATCTGAAACGACTGCGTGTGAACATACCCAAATAGTAAAACAAACCCCCAAGTAGTGACCCCCATATTGGACACTACACCCCTTAGGGCAGTTTAATGGATGTAGTGAGCATTTTGACCCCACAGGTAATTCTACATTACAAATTAGTGCCCAGCGGATGGTGCAAAGTGAAAATTGCAATTTTCCACTGATATGCCAATTAAGTGCACAATATGTTGTGCCCAGTTTTTGCCACTGAAGACAAATATCTCATAAACTGCTAAGCCAGTTCTCCCGGGTATGGCAATGCCATATATGTGGACGTAAACTGCTGTTTGGGCGCGCTGTAGGGTTCAGAAGGGAGGGAGCGACATTTGGCTTTTGGAGTTCAGACTTAGCTTGGTAGTAGTTCTGTTTGGGGTTTTACAGGTATTCCAGTTTATAATGTGGGGGCATATGCAATCTGTGCGGGGTACATCAGGGCATAATAAGAGGGTACAATAATGGGGTAAATAAATAATTAATAGATGTGTGGCCAGTGTCGCACTGATTAATGGCGCCCAATCTTATCCGCTTTTGGAACACTCTGCATATTTTTCATCGCTATATTCTGAGAGCCAGAACTTTTTTATTTTTTTTCCACCGGAGCTGTGTCAGGGCTTATTTGTTGCGGGACAATCTGTAGTTTTCATTGGTACCATTTTGGGGTACACGCAATTTTTTTATCACTTTTTATTCCATTTTTTTGGCAAGCAATGTGACCAAAAACCAGCAATTCTGAAATGTTTTTTTTTTTTACAGATTTTACTGCGCGCCATAAATTACATTTCACTTTATTCTGCGGGTCGATATGATTATGGCGATACCATATTATATTGTTTTTTTTATATTATGCAGCGTTTGCACAAAAAAAAAAAATCACTTTTTTGAAAAATTATTTATTTTCCGTGTCACCATATTATGATAGCCATAACTTTTTTATTTTTGCGTTGACAAGGCTGTGTAAGGGCTTGTTTTTTGTGGGACGGGTTGTAGTTTTTATTGGTACTATTTTGGGCTACATGCAACTTTTTGATCACTTTTTACTCTATACTTTAGAAGGAATGGTGACCAAAAAAATAGTTTTATAGTTTGGGTTGTTACGAACGCGGTGATACCAAATATGTGTACTTTTTTAACGGTTACTTTTTTTTCCTATAATAAAAGACTTATAGGAAAAAAGGCAGTTTTTTATTTTTTAACTTAGAACTTAAATTTTTACACTTTAGCAGAACTTTTTTTAATAAATTCTTTATTTAAGTTTTTCTTTTAAAACATAGGAAAGGAGGGGTATGGAAGGAGAGTACAGAAAGGAAAGGAAGAGGGTTAGGAGTTACAAAGTATACAAATACAAATTGTATTAAGAGAACAAAGGGTAAACTAACAATTGTCTCTGCTGATATGAGTTTGATATGTATTTTGTACAAGCTAAGAAGAAAAAAGGAATTGACTGACATCAAAATATTCCAAAATTATGAGTTTGAGAGGAGACGGACACCTCACCCGGTCACAAAAGTCTAATAAGATCATCAGATTTTTGTGATTTAATCCATTCGTCCCAAATCGTGAAGTATTTATCTAGATTTTGTTCTATTGACCAATTAGTTTTTTCAAAGGACTGTAGTAAACAAATTTTTTTATAACTTATTTTTGTCCCACTAGGGGACTTGAATACCTGCACCTCTCATCTTTATTTTAATACATTGCACTACCCACCTAATGCAATGCATTAGAGCTGTAAGCTATTCACTGACAGCACTATTTGGATAGTGCATCATCTCAGGAAATTTTTAGAATGGTGATTATAATAATAAAGTTGTGCTCATCTGGAGACGTTGTGCTCGGAGCACAACGCCCTAATGTGTCTATAGAGTGTAGGAATGCTACAGACCGGGGTTCGTACGGAGATCCACACAGGTTCCGTTGGCAATATAATCCAAAGCGAGAAGAAAAATGAAATCCCCGTTTGTGGCGCCATTCCTCTGTAAATGACCTTGGATGTTTCCTCAAATTTCCATATGATGAGATCGGATGGTAAAGAAAGGAAGGTAGTCCATAGTATAAAGTTTTTTGGAATTTATTTAACGTGTTTTAAAGTAATAAAGCAAGGCGTTTCAAGACCGAACCGGTCTTCCTCAGGCTAGAAACACAATGACTAAAAGCAATCCTCATTGTACCTTTAATAGCTGGCCAGAGCTCCTGGAACTTTATACTATGGACTACCTTCCTTTCTTTACCAACCGATCTCATCATATGGAAATTTGAGGAAACATCCAAGGTCATTTACAGAGGAACGGAACCATGAAAGGGAATTTCATTTTTCTTCTCGCTTTGGATTCACTGACAGCAAGCCTATTAGGCTCTGCCTCTGGGCGGGGCCTAATAGGCTTCCATACGTGGCAGACCAGGAAGCCACTGTTGGCATCCGGTTCCCATAGCAATGATCGGCATCCGTGCAACCATATTGCAGCGATGCCGATCTCCTGGAAACCACTAAGATGCCGCGATCGCTTTTGATCGCGGCATCTAAGGTGTTAATAGCAGGGAGCGGAGCTAGCTTCTTTCCCTGTCGTTACAGCAGGATGTCAGCTGTAAAATACAGCTGACATCCTTTGGCTGATGGCGCAGGCTCAGCTTCTGAGCCCGCCGCCATCTTTCATCTGCGGCCGGAAGCATTTTAAGCTCCGCCTCCGGGCGGGGCCTAACATGCCGGCGTACTTGGCAGACAGGGGACCATTGCTAGGCCTCCTGTTGCCAACAGCCGATCGGGTAGTGTGGCTACCCGGCTTTTTTTTAGCCCAGTAACCATGCTGCAATACTGTGATTGATTAGTCACTACTGACTGAGCAATCACAGCGATCGCTGGCAGCGATTGTTCCCCTCGACGATTCACAGTGTCTGTGACAGCCGATGTCACTGTTCTGTCACCAATTCTATTGACATGGTGACAGAAAAGCACCATGACGTAACTGTACTTCATGGTGCCTTAATGCAGGGCAAACCATAACGTACAGTTGTGCGAAGGTGCGTTAAGGGGTTAATACAGAATCCAATTCGTTTTTGGATTTGAAATTGGAATCTAAAGTGGGGAACACTTTTCCAATGAACAACAGCAAATTTTCCAAATATTAAATAGAAGGGGTTACAAGAAATGGACCCTGGATAGAGCTAAATCTGTTGTGAGCACTAAAACACGACACCAATTATTGTTTGATAAAAATATTCTTACACTTGTTCTACAGCACAACAACCAGTTTACTAAAATCAATACTATTGTACACAAATGTGTCCCCATTCTGAGAGAATTGGATGGCATACTTGAGCAGGGATACAGGATTGTGTCTTGAAGAGCCCCTACACTGGGAAACACCTTATCTCCATCTTTATGTGTATCGGAAAAAAGTAAACCAACTTGATTACAACAGCATGGTTTCTTTAGATGCAGTTCACATCCCTGCAAAGTATGCACTTATGTCCGTCCCAGTAAAAACTTTCACAATTCCAGTGGAGAGAGAATTTTCCCCATAAAAGAATGCATTAATTGTAATAGTGAACTGGTGATATATGTCATCGATTGTAAACTATTGTATATAGGTTGCACTATCCGCAAGTTGAAAATTTGGATTTTGGAGCACCTGGGACACATAAGAAATCCGGCCCTATCCGGTATTTCCAATGCAGCAAAACATTTCATTTTGCCACAACAGATCTTCCAGAACTTTTTGTTCATATGCAATAGAAAAAAATAAAACCATGGTGAGAGAGGGTAATCAAAAACACACCCTTTTGGATAGGGAGGCTTTTTGGATATACCATTTAGATACAAGGGTTCCAAAGGGCTTGAACTTGAGAAAATAACTAATGTTCCATTATTGATATAAATTCTCTTCCCCTTAACATCATAATGCTTGGTTTGACATTACTAATTCGAGTTCTAGTTTGCTTGCTTCTCAATTTTGATAAAACAAATTTATTATATTATAAGCAACTTTAAATTTAATATTTCATGCTCAACAATTGTATTTCTTCATAATTTTATCAATGTTTTTAAACTACATTTCTGTAGACACCATGCATTTGTATATTCCAGTCCCTGGCTCCCCCAAAAATTCCAGCAGTATTATATCGGTTATAATAATTTATTTAATATTGACTAATTAATCATCAAAAATAGGATTCAAGAACATTTAATCTATTTATCATAAACAATTACCTGATATGATATTTAGGCTCCCTATATGTCATCGAATGCAAAGAATGCAAACTCATGTATATAGGTTGCACTACCCGCAAGTTCAAAACTCGTATCCCACGTGCTCCAAAATCCATCAGAAATCCAGCCCTATCAGCAAAACATTTCATTTTTTGCCACAACAGATCTTCCAGAACTTTATTTATCATAAACAATTATCTGATATGATATACCCATTTAAGCTCCCTATCTCAGGTTATGTGTAATACCTTGGAATGGGTATAACATGCGCTATACAAACTGACCAGCAAAATGGGAGTATATTCACCCTTCATTTAGTTTGAGCAACAAAAGGTTAATTGGCTGGAATTCTCAAGAGTTGCCTCCGCCCTTTGTAGCCAGGGATTGGGCAAAGGGTGGTAATGGGATTGCGGATACAAAAGCATGGTAAACCAGCAGGGTTGTATGACATGCCATGATTAACCCCTTCCCATCGAAAACATCTTTCAGATTTTAATTTTAATTTTTTCCTCCCCACCTTCCAAAAGACATAACTTTTTTATTTTTTGGGTCGATATAGTACTATGAGGGCTTGCTTTTTGCGGGACGAGTTGTAGCTTTTCGTAGCGCCATTTATTGTGCCTTATAATGTACTAAGAAATGGGAAAAAATATATTTGTGGGGTAGAAAATGAAAAAAAACAGTGATTCCTCAGTTGTTTTTTTGCGCTTCGTTTTTACGGAATTCACTGTGCAATTAAAACAAGATATTAACTTTATTCTGCGGGTCAATATGATAACGGCAATACCAAATAGATATAGTTTTTTCTATATTTTACTTGTTTTAAAAGTAAAAAACTAAGTGTAAAAAATAAAATTATTTTGTGTCGCCAAATTCTGAGAGCCATAACTTTTTTATTTTTCCGCCGATTAAGTGGTGTGAGGGCTTATTTTTTGCGGGACAAGCTGTAGTTTTTAATGATACAATTTTGGGGGACATGCGAGGTTTTGATTACTTTTTCATCCATTTTTTGTAGGAGATGAGGTGACCAAAAAATAGCGATTCTAGCGTTTACAATTTTTTTTTCTTTTTTTACGACGTACACCGTGCGGGTTAAATAATGATATATTGTAATAATTCAGTCGCTATTGACAAATGTGAAAAACATTTTTTTACAATGTACACCATGCGGGATCCCGCTCGTTACTGTGAAGTGTCAGCTGTAACATACAGCCGACACCCGCTCCATGAGCCCATTCAATACTTCCCCTACCCGGCTATGACGTAACTATATGTCAAATGTCGGGAAGGGGTTAAAGGGTTATTCCCATCTACAAAAATCAAGCTATTAAGCTCACCCTTCTAAAGATAATAATTTTTGTAATTAGCCCAGCGATGTCGTTTTCGGGATATTCTTGCTTGAAGTTGCTGTCCGTCCCTCTTTGTTTGTAGCTCATTGTCTAGGGATCCGGCCACAGCTATTTACCGTTAGCGGTGGCTGCACATGCACAATGATATCCTCTCCGTCCTTAGGAGAGGCTGTGATTTCTAGCATGAACGCGCATATCGGCGCATATCGGCGGAGAAGTCAGCGGTCCGCTCAAGGTACTGCATGTAATGTGTGTGTGTGTGTGTGTTTTTGTGTTTGTGTGTGTGTGTATATGTGCATATGTGTGTATATGTGTGAAGGGTGCCGTGGTGTTGCATGACTGGTTGTGACTGACATTCGCCCGATGCTGCTAGAACTACATTAGCTAGCAACGTCGGAAGCGGCACACTGCTGAGCGGCTTGATTAACATCAAGCCGCTCACGCCCCTTTTTAGAAAAGATAACCAGCACTAGCTGAGTTATCAAGTTTAAAAAAAAGGTAGTTAGGGAATTAATTTTTTTTAAATGTTAACAGCAAATTATTTTTTATTTAATTTCAGCATAGATTGCCGAAAAAAATAATAATTTTTTACTCAACTTGGGAATAACCCTTTAAGACCAAGTGAATCGGTTGAAAAGCGTAGGCTCTGTGCATCCACCCCTCTGTGCTTGTTTCAATTTTAAATGTTTTTATCAATAAAGTGGCAGATTTTACTTTTAACCCCTTAATGACCGGGCCATTTTGCACGTTAATGACCAAGGATTATTTTTTGTTTTTTCACGGTCGCATTCCAAGAGTCGTAACTGTTTTTGTATTCCGTCTATATAGCCGTATAAGGGCTTGTTTTTTGCGGGACGAGTTGTATTTTGTAATTTTACCATTTTTAGATGCATATAACATATTGATTAACTTTTATTAACTTTATTTTAGGAGAGAATTGAAAATAAGCAGCTATTCCAGCATTGATTTTCACGTTATAAATTTACGCCGTTTACTATGCAGCGTAAATAACATGTTAACTTTATTCTATGTGTCGGCACGATTACGGGGATACCAAATATGTAAAGGTTTTATATGTTTTTTCTACGTTTGCACAATAAAAACCCTTTTAGAAAAAAATTACTTGTTTTTGCATCGCCGCATTCCAAGAGACGTAACGTTTTTATTTTTCCGTCGATGTGGCCGTACGTGGGCTTGATTTTTGCGGGCCAATGTGTAGTTTTCATTAGTACTATTTTGGGGTACATAGGACTTATAGATTAACTTTTATTTTATTTTTTATGGGGGGAATGGGAGAAAAGAGAGAATTTTGCCGTTGTTTTTTGCGTTTTCTTTGGACGCCGTTCATCCGGCGGTTTAATTAATGTGTTCATTTTATTGGTCAAGTTGTTACGATCGCGGGGATACCATATATGTGTATGTGTGATTTGTTTTGACAGTTTTACTAAATAAAACTACTTTTTGGGCCAAAAAAGTAGTTTTATTTGACTTTGACTGTAATTGTTTTTTTTTTTTTTCACCAACTTTATTTAACTGATTGTCATTTTTTTTAAAAGTCCCATCAGGGGACTTCACTATGCGATGTGCGGATCGCATATATAATGCTTTGGTATACTTAGTATACCAAAGCATTATTGCCTGTCAGTGTAAAACTGACAGGCAATCTGTTAGGCGATGCCTCCGACATCGCCTAACAGGCAGATGCTGAAGGCAGACCTGGGGGTCTTTGTTAGACCCCCGGCTGTCATGGAAACCCGACGGCGACCCGCGATTTGTTTGCGGGGGCGCAGATCGGGTGACAGAGGGAGCTCCCTCCCTCTGTCAAACACATTAAATGCCGCTGTCACTATTGACAGCGTCATTTAATGGGTTAAACTTCCGGAATCGGCGCGCGCTTCGATTCCGGCAGTTGCAGCAGGAGCCAGGCTGTGTATAACAGCCGTGCTCCTGCCGCTGATCGCGTGGGTACAGTCTCAGTACCCGCGCCATCACAGGACGGATATATCCGTCCTCCTGCGCGAACTAGCAGCTGCTGAGGACGGATATATCCGTCCTTCGGCGTTAAGGAGTTAAACTCAGTGCTGCATCTAAGTTTTTCCTCCTTTCAATCATGAGCTAACCGAGTGCCACCTCGAGGATCCGTGCACATACCTGGGATCGAAACGCCAAGATTGGTGAACTAGAGAAAACGTTCTATTTTTCTACTGTTGTATTTGTTGTTATTTTATCAATAAACTTGCTGCTGTGGCCAATTTTATCCAATCCTGAGTCTTGGTTTTATTTATTAGTGATTCTGTGCTTGTGGAGAGAATAAGGTCTAAGATAGGAAAGATGGGATTTGGGGGTTGGCAGTTTCCTAAGTGTCCTTCATTTATGGCTATCTCCCAACTTTCTAAGGATAGTAGAGGTGGTAATCGCGATCAACTTTTGCATCAAAAAGAAGGTAGGTGGATATATACTTTGAAATCTCTTCATCCTCTTGGACTTAACCCCTTAATGTCCAGGCCTATTTTGGCCTTAATGACCAAGCATAGCATTCTTTTTTCATCTCCGCATTCCAAGAGTAATAACTTTTTTATTTTTCCATCAACATAGCCATATGAGGGCTTGTTTTTTGCCGGACGAGTTGTATTTTTCAATGGCACAATTTTTGAGTGCATATATTATATTGATTTACTTTTATTAACTTTTTTTGAGGGAGGGAATTGAAAAGACAGCTATTACAGGATTGTTTTTTGAGTTATAAATTTACGCCGTTCACTATGTGGCATAAATAACAAGTTACCTGTATTCTATGGGTCAGTACGATTTTGGTGATACCACATATGTATATGTTTTACTACGTTTGCACAATAAAAAAACCTTTAAAAAAAAATAATACATTTTTGCATCACCACATTCCAAGAGCTATAACTTTATTATTTTACTGTTGATGTCGCCATATGAGGGCTTGTTTTTTGCTGGGCAAGATGTAGTTTTCATCGCTACTATTTTGGGGTACATGGGACTTATTGATTAACTTTTATTATATTATTTTGCGTATTTTTTCTACAGCGTTCACCATGTTAAATCAATGTGTTTGATTTTATTTTTACTTTTGACTTTATTTTTTTCATACACTTCATTTAAATGTTTTTAATATTTTTTACTTAGTATACCAAAGCATTATAGTTTTACACTGACACGCAATCTAATATGCCATTCCTCTGGCAAAGTCTAATAGGCATATAGCCAGGGCAGGCCTGGCAACCTGTAGCCGGCCGGCGAGCCCCCTCCTTCTGTCAAAACATTTAAATGCTGCGTTCGCTATTGACAATATCATGCAGTAGGCTTAGATACAGGGCCCAGAAGACAGGATAACACCATGTGTGATCCTGTCTGATGGGCCCTGTATCTAAGCCTACCACATGGTAGGCTTAGATACAGGGCCCCAGCAGACAGTAATGTTATACTTACCCTCCTCTTCGGCTCTCTGTGCTTGGGAACGAGGATGGTAAGTATACTGTTACTACAGTAACAGGGACCATGTAATTTATTACATAGGCCCCAGTTACTATAGAAACTTTTAATAGACGTAGTGCGGGGTGGGGGGGGGGTCGCGTGCCCCCTGGCTTCGGGGCCTGGTTGCAATTACGACCACTGCCTACAACTCATTGTTCCAGACCATAGACCCACAGGGAGGGTAAGTATTTGTTTCAACTACTTTTACTCTCCCTAGCTGTAACAAGTGACTAATGTAGTACCCCAAGTTGGGGAAATTTAGCTTAGTAATTACAAAGTATATCAACTGTGGATGGCTGTTTATATTGTCCTTACTGGTCCCTCAATTGTTACACATCTTTTATTTGGGTTTGATTCTACCAGCCATGAACTTGTTCATAGACCAACTTGCACACATGGCCTGAATTCTGGGACTTTTAATACCAGTGCAGCAAGTCCTCTACTCATACATTGTGTCATATACCCTCTGTGATTTCTTCAATCTTGGCAGTGAATTGTTTGTGGAGACATCCCCATTGTTTCATCCTGTTTCACTTTCTTCAGGATTGGTTGGGGACACCTTGCTTTTCAAAGACCATTTGGGGTCCAATTTATCAGCCTGTCTCTGATTTAATTTACTGTTCATAGCATGAATTGATGTGTATATATATATATATGAATTTCTAGATTGATACTTTCACATGCATTATTTATTATGGTCTATTCATGTACTATTTTATGGTTTCAGTGTCTATTTTATAATAGACAGCTTTACGCTGCCGTCATGGTTCCTCCAGGAGCGGAATCCCCGGCCAGAGCGCTGACGACGCTCTTGCTGGGGATTCCATTGCTAGAGGGAGCCACTGTTTAGGAGCGGAATCCCCTTACAGCGATGCTGACGCTCTGGCCGGAGAGTCCGCTTCTAGAGGGAGCCCTTGACGTCACTATCCATATATGGACAGTGACGTCAGGAGCTCCTCCAGGAGAGGAATCTCCGGCCAGAGCATCGGCAATGCTCTGGCGGGGGATTCCACTCCTAGAGGGAGCCACAATGGCGCTATCTACAGGTAGGGGGGTTTAGCGCTATGTACAGGGTGGGGTCTGTGTGGCGTTATCTACAGGGGGTGTGTGTTGCCTTATCTACAAGGGGTATGTGGCACTATTTACAGGGGGTGTATGTGGCACTATCTACAGGGGACGTGTGTGGCACTATCTTCAGGGGGTGTGTGTGGCACTATCTAGAAGGAAGTGTGTGTGGGACTACTTACAGGGGGGTGTGTGTGGCACTATCTATAGGGGGCGTGTGTGGCACTATCTACAGGGGGTGTGTGTGGCACTATCTACAGGGGGCTGTGTGGCACTATCTACAGAGGGCACTGTGGCATTAACTACAGAGGGCACTGTATATATGGGGGCACATCTGGGGGCCTAACTTCTATATTAGAACATAAAGGGGTTTAACTTTCATATGGGAGCAAAAACTTGGGGCCTAACTGCTATATGGAGGCATAAACAGGGCCTAACGTCTATATGGATGCACAAACTGGGGGCCTAACTTATATATGGGGGCATAAACAGATCCAAACTTCTACATGGGAGCACAAACTACCGTTTTCTGCTGTTTTACTGCTACCGTGAGGTGCCTGCAAAGGGGCCCTCTAAGTTTTTGTCACCCAAGGGCCCACATAAACCTGGAGCTGGCCCTGATTTTATATACTACCCACTGGAGTCTTCTAACCTCAACCCGACCGGGTATGTGATGTTTTTGACATAATGCAGGATCACCTATGATACCATTAATTCATATTTTATTTATTTAATAAAATGTAATATTTTTCTTCCCTCGAGCTGAGTGCCAATTTTTCCCAGCCTTGCCCCTTCCTTACTCTTTTTCCTATTGTCATGCATCTTTGCTGTGTGGCACCGTACTTACTGTACACTGCCTAGGCGCGGTTGATGAGATCCTATTTTTCCCCGTTTCCGTCATATTTGGGTGTATCATTTGGGTAAGGGCCTGTTCACATCAGCGTTCGCTTTCCGTTCCGGGGTTCCCTCTGAGGTTTCCGTTGTCGAACCCCACAACGGAAAGTCGAACGGAAACCTTAGCTTCCATTTGCATCACAATTGATATCAATGGTGACAGAAACACTGCTAATGGTTTCCGTTTGTCACCGTTTCGGCAGGTTTCTGTTATTGTGACGGAATCAATCGTGCAGTCGACTGCGCTATTGATTCCATCGAAAAAACGGAAACCTGCCTGAAAAGTGACAAACGGAAACTATTAGCAGTGTTTCTGTCACCATTGATATCAATGGTGATGCAAACAGAAGCTACGGTTTCCGTTTGACTTTCCATTGCGGGTTTCCACGATGGAAACCTCCGACGGAAGCCCGTATCGGAAAGCGAACGCTGATGTGAACAGGCCCCAACAAGTGCATTTGTATTTTTATACACGATGCAGTATATGTCTATATTCATTTAAAGATAATATGACGGAGCATGCAGTTAGTGGGTTAGAACTGGAGGGTGAAGACATGGGTGAGCAGGATCAGGTAAGTAGCTGGGTTAATGTAGTTAGGGGCAGTAGAAAGGGGTCAAAGAAAAGGAAGGCCGATCCGGTTTCTGACATTCCAGGCAAAATTGCCAAGTTGGGTGATGATGCGAGGGTGTCAGTCTCAGAAATGGCAGCCCTAGTGGATACTGATCTCCCTAACAGCCGGGAGAACAGCCCAGCTAGTAGTCGGCGGGATGGTAATGCAGGTAAGCCAAGACAATTGATAGTCGTAGGGGATTCTATAATCAGGAAGACGGATAGAATAATTTGTCGCCAAGACCACCTCAACCGAATGGTTTGCTGTCTCCCTGGTGCCAGGGTTCGGCATGTGGTGGAACGGGTGGAAATATTGCTGGGAGGGGCTGGTGATGATCAAGCTGTCGTGGTCCATGTCGGTACCAACGACAGAATAAATGGTAGGTGGAGGAGCCTTAAGAATAATTTTAAAGAACTAGGCTACAAGCTGAAGGGAAGGACCTCCAAAGTAGTATTCTCAGGAATACTGCCTGTGCCATGCGCATCACAGGAAAGACAGCGGGAGCTCAGGGAGTTAAATGCATGGCTGAAGTCTTGGTGTAGAGGAGAAGGATTTGGGTTCCTAGAGCACTGGGCTGACTTTTCATTGGGGTACAAACTGTATTCTGCAGATGATTTGCACCTAAATGGAAGGGGGTCCACTGTGCTGGGGGAGAGAATTCTAGCTGGGGTAGTGGAGTATTTAAACTAGGGCTGAGGAGGGAGGTCAATGTAGAAAAAAAAGGGGTAGCCAGGTTAGAGAGGGGTCAGATTATATTGGTGGGGGGATAAACAGAATGTGGGGAGAGGACTAGACAACAAGATAAGGAGATCCTTTCGTTACAAAACATCAGTGTAAATAAAAAGGCCCAATTAATGTCAAATCACATTTCTCATAATAAAAGTGAAAAACTGACAGGCAAGTTAAAGTGTATGTTCACAAATGCCAGAAGTCTAGCAAGCAAAATGGGGGAGCTGGAGGCCTTGATACTGGAAGAAAATATAGATATAGTTGGTGTTGCTGAAACATGGCTGGACTCTTCACATGACTGGGCTGTAAATCTACAGGTTTTACACTTTTTCGGAAAGACAGGACAAATAGGAAAGGTGGTGGTGTATGTCTGTATGTGAGAAATGATATGAAGGCGAGTGTGAAAGAGACAATAGTGGGTGAATACTGTGAGGAGGTTGAAACCTTGTGGGTGGAACTAGAAAGGGAGGTAAACACTGAAAAAATTACTTTTGGTGTAATCTATAGACCCCCCAATATAACTGAGGAGATGGAAGTTCAGCTATATAAACAGATGGAGCGGGCTGCACAGGCGGGTACTGTAGTGATAATGGGAGATTTTAATTTCCGGGATATTAATTGGTGTCATGGTTCAGCTTCAACTGCAAAGGGGAGACATTTCCTCAACCTGTTGCAGGAAAATTTTATGGGACAGTTTGTGGAAGACCCGACTAGAGGTGAAGCTCTGTTGGATCTGGTCATTTCTAATAATGCAGATCTTGTTGGGAATGTCAATGTTCGTGAAAACCTCGGTAACAGTGATCATAATATAGTTAAATTTTACCTATACTGTAAAAAACAAACGCAGGCTGGGAGGGCAAAAACATTTAATTTTAAGAAAGCCAATTTCCCCAGGATGAGGGCTGCAATTCAGGATATGGACTGGGAAGAACTAATGTCAAATAATGGAACAAATGATAAATGGGAGATTTTCAAATCTACTTTGAGTTATTATAGTGCAAAATTTATTCCTATAGGTAACAAGTATAAACGACTCAAATTAAACCCCACATGGCTTACACCTTCTGTGAAAGGGGCAATACACGACAAAAAAAGGGCATTTAAAAAATACAAATCTGAGGGTACATCTGCAGCCTTTGTAAAATATAAAGATCTTAATAAAATCTGTAAAAAGGTAATAAAATTAGCAAAAATACAAAATGAAAGGCAGGTGGCCAAGGATAGTAAAACAATTCCTAAAAATTCTTCAAGTATATAAATGCTAAAAAGCCAAGGTCTGAACATGTAGGACCCCTAGATAGTGGTAATGGGGAGTTGATCACAGGGGATCAAGAGAAGGCAGAGGTACTAAATGGGTTCTTTAGCTCTGTATATACAACAGAAGAAAGAGCAGCTGATGTAGCCGGTGACAGTGCTGTTAATATATCAGTTGATATACTGAATTGGATGAATGTAGATATGGTCCAAGCTAAATTAAATTAAATAAATGTGCACAAGGCCCCGGGACCATATGGGTTACACCCTAGAATTCTTAAAGAGCTTAGTTCAGTTATTTCTGTCCCCCTTTTCATAATATTCAGAGAATCTCTAGTGACTGGCATAGTGCCAAGGGACTGGCGCAGCGCAAATGTGGTGCCGATTTTCAAAAAGGGCTCTAGGTCTTCCCCGGGTAATTATAGACCAGTGAGCTTAACATCCATCATGGGGAAAATGTTTGAGGGGCTATTGAGGGACTATATACAGGATTATGTGACAATAAATAGCATTAAAAGTGACAGCCAGCACGGTTTTACTAAGGACAGACGTTGTCAAACTAACCTAATCTGTATTTATGAAGAGGTGAGCAGAAGTCTAGACAGAGGGGCCGCTGTGGATTTAGTGTTTTTGGACTTTGCAAAGGCATTTGACACTGTCCCCCATAGGCGCTTAATGGGTAAATTAAGGACTATAGGTTTAGAAAATATAGTTTGTAATTGGATTGAGAATTGGCTCAAGTACCGTATACAGAGAGTTGTGGTCAATGATTCCTACTCTGAATGGTCTCCGGTAATAAGTGGTGTACCCCAGGGTTCAGTGCTGGGACCACTATTATTCAACTTATTTATTAATGATATAGAAGATGGGATTAATAGCACTATTTCTATTTTTGCAGATGACACCAAGCTATGTAATATAGTTCAGTCTATGGAAGATGTTCATGAATTGCAGGCAGATTTAAACAAACTAAGTGTTTGGGTGTCCACTTGGCAGATGAAGTTTAATGTAGATAAATGTAAAGTTATGCATCTGGGTACCAACAACCTGCATGCATCATATGTCCTAGGGGGAGCTACACTGGCAGATTCACTTGTTGAGAAGGATCTGGGTGTACTTGTAAATCATAAACTCAATAACAGCATGCAATGTCAATCAGCTGCTTCAAAGGCCAGCAGGATATTGTCGTGTATTAAAAGAGGCATGGACTCACGGGACAGGGATGTAATATTGCCACTTTACAAAGCATTAGTGAGGCCTCATCTAGAATATGCAGTTCAGTTCTGGGCTCCAGTTCATAGAAAGGATGCCCTGGAGTTGGAAAAAATACAAAGAAGAGCAACGAAGCTAATTAGGGGCATGGAGAATTTAAGTTATGAGGAAAGACTGAAAGAATTAAACCTATTTAGCCTTGAAAAAAGACGACTAAGGGGGGACATGATTAACTTATATAAATATATTAATGGCACATACAAAAAATATGGTGAAATCCTGTTCCCTGTAAAACCCCCTCAAAAAACAAGGGGGCACTCCCTCCGTCTGGAGAAAAAAAGGTTCAAGCTGCAGAGGCGACAAGCCTTCTTTACCGTGAGAACTGTGAATCTATGGAATAGCCTACCGCAGGAGCTGGTCACAGCAGGGACAGTAGATGGCTTTAAAAAAGGGTTAGATAATTTCCTAGAACAAAAAAATATTAGCTCCTATGTGTAGAAATTTGTCCTTCCCTTTTCCCGTCCCTTGGTTGAACTTGATGGACATGTGTCTTTTTTCAGCCGTACTAACTATGTAACTATGTAACTATGTAATGACTGTATGGACCTTTTAGTACTGTTGAGGGTTGGCTGTGTTTATCTACACCCTGATTCACTAGCACCCTGATTATGCATAAACCCTTAATTTTAATAAAAATTGTGATTATAGATGCCCTGTATATTGCCCGTGTTTTAATTAAAGAAGGCATTAGAATGACAATAAATGGTCTATACTATACTTAGTAAGAACGTTTTTGGATATATGAATCTCATAGCGCAAGTGACATTCTATCATTTATATGTGGTTTAAAAAGTGTCTGGGTGATCCACACTTAATTCTGCACCAACATGGCCGTTCTTAGTTAGTGGAGCGATTTGTCCGGTTAATTCCGATAACGAACGAGACTCCCCCATGCTAACTAGTTATGCGACCCCCTGTGTGACAAACAAGGCTATAAATTAAGGATAGCTTAATCGAGGGATATGTGATTAATGCTCGTAGCTTTGAACTCTTTTGCCCCTCTGTGCTTAAATGCGGTGCTCGCATAGCGGAGCACCCTAATACAGACTAGCGAGAAGTTACGCTAGTCTGTGAAAGTGGTGCAGTGCATATTGAGTTACACGTCTGCCTGGGGTGACAGTGTGAAGAGAGAGTGGCATATAAAATCTCCGCTCTTCACACACAAACAGCTGATTGCCGCGACCTCTGCTAGACACGCACGCTTGTCGAGTTTGCTCTCACTATAAACAAGTGCGAGCGACTTATAATACTGCTGCATTTTGGTCCGCTTTTATCAGTTTGTTCACTGTGATTTATGCTTAACCCCTTCGCGCTCAGTGACGTACTAGTCCATCATCGTAACCTAGCATTTGCGCTCCATGACGGAATAGTACGTCACGGGAGGAATGGCCATTTCGGCCGTCTTCCCGACACATACAGGAGCGGTGACAACTGCTGTCTCGTACAGCAGTTGCCGCAACTCTTATAGCGGCGACCGATCGCTGTGTCCCCGCTGATTAACCCCTTAAAAGCCGTGTTCAATAGCGATCGCGGCTTCTTAGGGGTTAAACCACCATCGATGGCCCGCTACATGACAGTGGGCAGCGATTGTTGCTATGTCAACTGGACATCTAACAACGGCGTCTGGCTATGCCATCTACGGAAGCCTAGTGGGTCCTGACAAAGACAGTACCCACTATGCTTGCTGTCAGTGAGTAGCTGACAGCTCTAATACACAGCACTACGCATGTAGTGCAGTGTATTAGAATTGCGATGAGGGCCTCCTTGCCTCAAGTCCCCTAGTGGGACAAAGTAATAAAGTAAAAAAAAGTAAAAAAAAGTTGTGTAAAAATAAGAAAATAAAAGTTTTAAAAGTAATACAAGTAAAAATCCCCCTTATTCCCTTAGCATTCCTTTATTATTAATAAAATTAAATAAATAAACAAACTATACATAATTGGTATCGCCGTGTCCGTAACGGCCTGAACAACAAAATTATTTCATTATTTATCCCACGCGGTGAACAGCATAAAATAAAATAATAATGAACCATACTAGGATCACAATTGTTTGGTCACTTCACCTCCCAAAAAATTGAATAAATAGAGATCAAAAAGTCGCATGTACCTACAAATTCTAATCGAAACTACAGTTTGTTACGCAAAAAACAAGTCCTCACACGGCTTTCTTGATGGAAAAATAAAAAAGTTATCGCTCTTAGAATATGGCAACACAAAAACTAAATGATTTTTTACAAAAAGTATTTTATTGTGCAAACGCCATAAGACATAGAAAAAACTATAAACATATGGTATCGCCGAAATCGTATAACCACGCAGAATAAAGTGAATATGTCATTTATAGCGCACGGTGAACACTGTAAAAAAAATAGAATTAAAAACAATAGTAGAATTGCTGTTTTTTAGTCACCACGCCTATTAAAAATAAAATAAAAACTGATCAAAAAGTCACATACACCCCATGAAAACTACAATGAATTCCTCAAGGGGTCTAGTTTCCAAAATGGGGTCACTTTTGGGGGGTTTCCACTGTTTTGGCACCACAAGACCTCTTCCAACTGGACATGGTGCCTAAAAAAGGAGGCCTCAAAATCCTCTAGGTGGTCCTTTGCTTCGGAGGCCAGTGCTACAGTCCATTACCACACTAGGGCCACATGTGGGATATTTCTCAAAACTGTAGAATCTGGACAATAAGTATTGAGTTGCGATTCTCTGGTAAAACCTTCTGTTTTACAGAAAAAAGTGGAATAAAAAGGATTTTCTGACAAAAAAAATAAATATGTAAATTTCACCTCTACTTTGCTTTAAATTTCTGTGAAACACCTAAAGGGTTAATAAACTTTCTAAATGCTGTTGTGAATACTTTGAGGGGTCTAGTTTCTAAAATGGGGTGTTTGATAGGGGGTTTCTAATATATAGGCTCCTCAAAGCAACTTCGGAACTGAACTGGAACCTAAAAAAAAAAAAATTAGGCAATACTTTGCTTCTTACATTATACTGATAATGAGCAGTGCCCACCCAGAGATTACCCCAGTTTTGATCATTTGTATAAACGGAGACCCCTATTAGACCATTTCAGTTCCCGATTTTCCCAAGCATACACCCCCGAGAATTGTATTTCTATTGATGAGTCATTAGTACATTTTAAAGGGAGGCTTCAATTCCGCCAGTACCTGCCGAGTAAGAGGGCAAGATATGGTGTGAAGATGTATAAGCTGTGCGAGAGTGCATCAGGGTGTACTTGCAAATTTAGGATATATGAAGGGAAGGACACCAGTATTCAGCCCCCAGAATGCCCCCCCCCCTTACTGGGAGATAATGCAAAAACTGTGTGGGATTTGGTGCACCCACTGCTGGACCAGGGTTACCACCTATACCTGGATAATTATTATACTAGCGTCCCACTCTTCAAGTGCCTCGCTTCCGGAAGTACTGTGGCATGCGGCACTGCTAGAACAAATCTGAGAGGCCTCCCTAAGACACTGCTTGGGCAAACACTCAGAAGGGGTGAGAGCAGGGCACATTCTAGAAGCAACATATTGTGTGTCAAGTACAAGGGCAAGAGAGATGTCTTTGTATTGACAACAATACATGGCCACACCAGTACACATGTACCAGTACGAGGTACCAGTACAGAGACCCCCAAACCAGACTGCATCCTGGACTACAATAGGTACATGGGAGGGGTGGACTTGTCAGATCAAGTCCTGAAGACCTACAGCGCCATGCGGTGTGGTATAAGAAGTTGGCTGTGCACATCATACAGATGGCATTGTACAATGAGTACGGGCGACATCGATGTGCAGGCCAGAGGGGAACTTTCCTGGAATTTCAAGAGGTGGTTATCAAGAACCTAATATTTAGGGACCAAGAAGGGGGAACAACCAGTACTTCTGGAAGCGAGGCCACACACACATCATAACAGGGCAACACTTTCCAGGAGAAGTTCCCCAAACTGGCAAGAAGGGAAAAAGTCAAAAGAGGTGCAAAGTCTGTTATAAGAGGGGGATAAGGAAGGACACAATATATCAATGTGACACGTGTCCTGAAAAACCAGGGCTCTGTATGAAAGTGTTTTAAAATTTATCATACATCCCTTGATTTTTAATCTACCCCAGTTTTACTTACTCTGATGCACTCCGCACAGCTTATCCCCCTCATCCTTCCCTTCTGAGCCCTGCTGTGTGCCCAGGCAGCTGTTAACAGCCACATTGAGCGTATTTCCATACCCGTGAGAACCCACATTACAGTTTATGGGGTGTATGTCTCCGGTCAAAATGCTCACTACACCTCTAGGCCTTAAGGGGTGTCGTTTTTAAAACGGGGTCACTTCTCGGGGGTTTCAACTGTAGTGGTACCTCAGGGGCTTCTGCATACATGGCTTCGCACCAGAAAATCCTCAGTAGGTGCTCCTTTCCCATAGGCCCAAACGGCAGTTTATCACCACAAATGGGGTATTGCCGCACTAAGGATAAATTTGGCAACAAAATGGGTTATTTTATTCCTTGTGAAAATAAGAAATTTTGAGCCAAAACTACATCTTATTGGAAAAAATTAAAACATTTTTTTAATTCACAGTCCAATTCAAATAAATTCTGTGAAAAAACTGTGGGGTCTAAATGGTCACAACACCCATAAATTAACTACTTTAGGTGTGTAGTTTCAAAAATAGGGTCACTTCTGGTGGGTTTCCATTGCTTTGATACCTCTGGGGTTCTGCAAATGTGACATGGCACCCGAAAACCAATCCAGCAAAATCTGCACTCCAAAGAACACACAGCGCTCCTTCCCTTCTGAGGCCTCCCATGGGCCCAAACGGCAGTTTATCGCCACAAATGGGGTATTGCTGCACTATGGGGAATTATGTTCCCTGTGAAAATAAAACGTTTTGATGAAAAATGACATCTTATTGGAAAAAATTTCATTTTTTTAAATTTCACAGCCCAATTAAAATACGTGCTGTGTAAAAATTGTGGGGTCCAAATGGTAACAACAACCATAAATTAATTTCTTGAGGGGTGTAGTTTCCAAAATGGGGTAACTTTTGGGGGGATTCCTAATGTTTTGGCACCTCAACACCTCTTCAAACCTGGCATGCTGCCTAAAATATTTTCTAATAAAAAAAAAAGAGGCCCCAAAATGCAGTAGTTGCTTCTTTGCTTCTGGGGCTTGTGTTTTAGTCCACGAGCACACTAGAGATACACGTGGGACATTTCTAAAAACTGCAGAATCTGGACAATAAATATTTATTAGTGTTTCTCTGGTAAAACCTTCGGTGTTACAGAAATTTTTTTAATAAAATTGAAATTCAGCAAGAAAAATGAAATTTGCAAATTTCACCTCCACTTTGCTTTAATTCCTGTGAAATGCCTAACGGGTTAAAAAAAACTTTCTAAATGTTGTTTTGAATACATTGAGTCTAGTTTTTAAAATGGGGTGTTTTATGGGGGTTTCTAATACATATGCCCCTCAAAGCCACTTCAGAACTGAACAGGTACCTTAAAAAAATAATTTTAAATTTTCTTAAAAATATGAGAAATTGCTGTTTATGTTCTAAGCCTTGTAACGTCCAAGAAAAATAAAAGAATGTTCAAAAAAACTATGCCAATCTAAAGTAGACATATGGGAAATGTGAACTAGTAACTATTTTGGACAGTATAATCATCTGTTTTACAAGCAGATGCATTTAAATTCAGAAAAATGCTATTTTTCCTAAAACTTCTCTAAATTTTGCAATTTTTAACAAATAAACACCGAATAAATCGCCCAATGTCTCAGGAGAAAACAATCTCAGAATCGCTTGGATAGGTTTAAGCATTCCGAAGTTATTACCACATAAAGTGTAATATGTCAGATTTGAAAAATAGGCTCTGAGCCTTAAGGGTATGTTCACACGGCAGCCTCTGTTACGGCTGAAATTACGGAGCTGTTTTCAGGAGAAAACAGCTCCGGAATTTCAGACGTAATGGCATGTTGCAGGTGCTTTTCGCTGCGTCCATTACGGACGTAAATAAAGCTGTTTTTCCTTGGAGTCAATGGAAAACAGCTCCATTTACGTCTCAAGACGTGATAGGCAATTCTTTGACGCGGGCGTCTTTTTTACATTTGACAGCGGCGCGTAAAAAAAATGATCGTCGGCAAAGAACATCGTAACCCCATTCTAATGAATGGGCAGATGTTTGCCATCGCTTTGGAGCCATATTTTCGGACGTAATTCGAGGCTAAAACGCCCGAATTACGTCTGTAAATAGGGTGTGTGAACCCAGCCTAAGGCCCAAACTAGGCTGCGTCCTTATGGGGTTAAAGAGGCTCTGTCACCAGATTATAAGTGCCCTATATTCTACATATGTGATCAGTGCTGTAATGTAGATAACAACAGTGGTTTTTATTTTGAAAAACAATCAATTTTTAGCAAGTTAAGCACAATTTTAGATTTATGCTATTTATTTTCTTAATAGACAACTGGGCGTGTTTTTACTTTTTTACAAACTGGGCATTGTGACGAGAAGCGTATGACGCTGACCAATCAGCGTCATACACTTCTCTCCATTAATTGTTAGCAGTACTCGCAACACAGCGTGATCTCACGAGATTACGCTGAGCAGTCACATACTCCCACATTAACTTTACCGAAGTGTCTTGAAAGTGAATAGACATTGTCTCCAGCCAGGACGCGATGTCTATTCACACTCTCGACACTTCTCTTTACAACGCACAGTTGGTAAAAATGTAAAATCACGCCCAGTTGTCTATTAGGAAACAAATTTGCATAAATCTAAAATTGTGTATAACTTGCTCAAAATTGATCGTTTTTCAAAATAAAAACCACTGTTGTTATATACGTTACAGCGCCAATCACATTATGTAGGAAATAGGGCACTTATAATCTTGTGACAGAGCCTCTTTAACCCCTTAATGACCAGCCTGTTTTAGACCTTAATGACCAAGCCATTTTTTACGTTTTACCATCGCCTCATTCAAAGAACTATAGCCTTTTCATTTTTGCGTCGACATAGCTGTATAAGGTCTTGTTTTTTGCGGGACAAGTTGTAATTTTTAATAGCACCATTTTTGGGTACATAGACTTTATTGATTAACCTTTATTAACTTTTTTTTGAGGGGGAATAGAAAAAAACCAGCAATTTTGCCACACTTTTTTGCGTCCTAAATTTACGCCATTTACTGTGTGGTATAAATAACACAATAACTTTATTCAGTGGGTTGTTGCGATTGCAACTATACCAAATTTGTATAGTTGTTTTATGTTTTACTACTTTTACACAGTGAAAACACTTTTCTTTTCAAAATTATTTGTTTTTGTGTCTCCATATTTGAAGAGCCATAACGTTTTTATTTTTTCGCCGATAAAATTGTAGGAGGGCTTTTTTTTTGCGGGACGACTTGTAGTTTTTATCGGTATCATTTTAGAGTAGATGCGACTTTTTGATCTTTTTTATCACTTTTTTTTTAAGGCTGGATTCAAAGAAAACAGCAATTTTTGGCAGTTTTTTTTATTTATTTTTTACGACGTTCACCGTGCGGGTTAAATGATGTAATAAGTTTATAGTTGGGGTCGTTACGGACGCGGCGATACCAAATATGTATAACTTTTTTACTTTATTTTGTTTCTTAATAATAAAGCATTTTGTAAGGGGGAAAAGTGGGTTTTTCATTTTTTTTTCACTTTTTATTAAACTTTTTTTTAAACTTTTTTACTAGTCCCACTAGGGGACTTCACTATGCGATTATCCGATCGCATTTATAATACACTGCAATACTTCTGTATTGCAGTGTATTATGCCTGTCCGTGTAAAACGGAAAGGCATTTGCTAGGACATGCATCCGGCATGACCTAGCAGGCATTCACTACAGGCAGACCTGGGGGCCTTTATTAGGCCCCCGGCTGCCATTGGAGACACAGACACTCAGTGATCTTATCGCCGGGTGTCGGTGGGATGAGAGGGAGCTCCCTCCCTCTCTCCAAAACCACTCAGATGCGGTGCACGCTATTCAGCACCGCATCGGAAGGGTTAAACGGGTGAGATCGATACTAATATTGATCTCACACGTTCGAGCAGGGATGCCCTCAGCTACCTCTGCCAGCTGAGAGCAGGGCAATTTGACAGCTCCCTGCTCTGTTTACTTATTCCGATGCAGCGACTTAAAAAGTCTATTGCATCGGAATAAGGCCCGTTAGTGACCGACGTAAAAACACTATGGGCCGGTGACTAACGGGTTAAAGCACAAGGTTAACACTGATGACAATACTTTAAAATTAGAATAGTTGAATCTTAAATACATCAGTTTCTGTTATGTTAACTCATTAATCACTGCTATGTTCAGTGTTCAAGCTTCACGCAAAGAGCTACTACATTCTCCTAAAAGACACAAGTGTGCATGTTTTTATCTGAATTGATACATTCTGGCTTCCAGGCTACTCAATACTTATAACGTGTTAGTCAATATTTACTCCAGCACTTGCCTACATGGCAATACACTATCTGTTGCTGTTTGAACACACAATATTCCACTCAGAGTCATATCAATTCACTATCCCTCTCTATTCCCTTTTCAAAAAAGCTTTACATTACATCATATGCTAAGCGGGATCTGATATATAGGGTGTTCTACAAGGGAACAATTGCCCTACAGGGATATGGTGATCCAAAATTACCAGAGCCGGTCTTTCAATAAGAGATTTAATATCCCAACTTCTTGCCCTCTTTTCTCTGTTCTTATATTCCTTTTTCCTTTATATTTATTTCTACTATTGGTGGTGCACATCAGGGCAGTTAAACAAGAAGTTCAAAGATCCCAAAGAGGTGTTTATCACTTTTGCATCACTGTTTCAGAATTTCCTACAGATTTGTCCTGTTTACCGCTGCCTGGAGCTCCGTGACACAGCTGTCCCTAGACACCTGCTATCACCGAACTTTACCGAGAGACCAGTCAGTACGGTCTCCGGGCTTGTGATCATTGTGACAGCCTGTTACAACTATCACAATGCTTTTACCCCAGGGTAGATAAGTAATGCAGCACACACACCCACTTGTTTTTTTTCAAATAAATATATTTTATCCTAATATCTATTTCATGTGGTCGCAGTCATTTTACTTGCAATGTAGGCTACTGGACAAACCTTTTTTGGCCGCGCGACCAGTGTCGTGGACAAAGTCGCCGTGTAGCCCTGGGCCAAAACTATACTATAAATCAATATATATGTCACGTTGGGTTCGTGGACCTACTGGGTCGTACCGCCTTGGCGGTGTGGCAGCTGGCCAACAGGGCGCAGGTTACAGTCTATAGTTCGTATAGGGTACCTGTGGCAGCTCGGACAGTAGAAAGGCAGGCTCGGCTGGGACTAGGCAGCGGGTAGACGTCAGGCGTGGAGCAGCAGGACAGGCGTAGATACAGCGCAGCACAACTACAGCACAACACTTGACCAGGATAGCACGGGATACAGGATACAGGAACAGGGAACACTGGAACTGGAAAACACTAGGAGACCATTTGCTTAGACAAACTAGGATATGACAAACAACGCTCAGGCAAGGATCAGAAGGGCAGAGGCCTTCTTATAGTCCAGGAAATCATGTGAGTTGATGATGATGATTGTTTTCATGTGCGCGCGCTGGCCACTACGGGACACAGCGGACCGGAGCGGAAGTGAGAGGAAGGAGATGGGGGTCAGCGCTCACAGATCCATGGCTGCGGGCGTCAGGAGGTAAGTAAACCGGATGGCCTGCGGCCATGGATGCTACAATATACTAGTTTTAAGGTAACTTTATTTACTAATAGAAGTTGACGAGGATCAGGGATTGCACTGGCCAAGTGATACGTAGATACCTGTAGCATATAACGAAATCTGAGGGAGATCTCACAGTTCCCTTTATTAATAACAAATAGTATAATGGAAAACATTGTGATGGGGTTCCAATCATTTGACGAGACTGAAGTGTTGACCACCAATCAAAATAAGTAAAGATATTTTACATTATTGCAGAAAAGAAACTAAAATGTTATGTGCAAAAGGAACAGGATCTACATACTTGGTCATATAAAGATTTATATAATTCTGCTAGCGTGATTTATTGCGCATGTCTACTGATAATAAACGAACTGAGTTCCAGGGCCATACACATTCTGCTGGCTAAACAAATTATTCTTAACCCTATAAACATAGATTAATCTTATAAGTAGAAGTTACCAGAAAATGATTTTAATTCACTGATTACTATTGCATTTTCGGCCTTTTTGAAATAATTTTCTAACACTAAGAGCAACCACCATTGTCGACCCCGATGGGCAGAATTTCCTGATCATTAACCAATGGTAGTACCCTCAACAGTGTCTAACTATAATTTAGGGGTTGGTGTCTATGTTCCCCACCACTGATTGGTTAGCAATATTGAGTGTATGACGCTGACCAATCAGTGACCAATCAGCGTCATACACTTCTCATTGTTCCAGCCCATAGTTACAGTGTGATTGTGCAGTGAAAGAAGCTGGGCTGGAACAATGAGAAGTGTATGACGCTGATTGGTCAGCGTCATACACTACTCTGTACAACGCCCAGTTGGTAAAAAGTAAAAACACGCCCAGTTGTCTATTAAGAAACTAATTAGCATAAATCTAAAATTGTTTATAACTTGGTCAAAAATGATCGTTTTTCAATATAAAAACCACTGTTATCTACATTACAGCGCCGATCACATTATGTAGGAGATAGGGCACTTATAATCTGGTGATAGAGACTCTTTAAAGTTAGCTTTCCTGAACTCTTCCTTCCCCTTCTTAGCCTGATCTAGATCATGCTTAACCTGCATTAGGCCAGAAGATCTATATAATGGAAGCAGGCGGGACCTACTATCTGATACTTCTTGAGAGGCTATGATATAGTCTAAGAATATCAAACTAAAAGATCACAGGAACTGGAAACAAGGTTGAATGGTGGAGTAGCCTTATTTAGGAATCTCTTGCAGTGTGAGGCGTGTATTCACTGGGTTCGGCCTTCCAATTTTACAGATGTTGGTGTTGTCAGCTGCACCTGGAAGGAGCCTTCAAACCAGGGGCATTGCTAGGGTCCTAAAAGATCAGGTGCACTAGCCTCAAGACAAATGCCCTCCTTGAGAGATATTGATAGATAGATAGATAGATAGATAGATAGATAGATAGATAGATAGATAGATAGATAGATAGATAGATAGATAGATAGATAGATTGATAGTTGATAGATAGATAGATAATGAAGACAACTTTGATAACACATAATAGGCTGACAAAAACAATGGCTTAGCAGTAAACTGTCCTTGGATATTACACTCATGAATTAAAATAATGTCTTTGGTACCTGAAACACGTATTCATAGTAGATCTGACCCCAAACAATTTGCCCTGTCATAAAAATGAATCTATGTAAGATAATATGCCTCTAAGTAATACGGTCACACTATGTAATGATGGGGGTAGGGAAACAGACAGGTGAGCCCTAATCTACCCGCCACTCAGTCCCTGCCTACTTGCAACGACCCGCCCTAGGCGACGGGGTACAAATGGGCGACGGTCCCTACGCTCAATAAGTGCACAACAGACAAACAGACAAGGGTACACAGAAGCTAAGGGAAATGGGGCAGTTACCCACGGCAACGCCGTGAGCAACAAGAGTGGTGAACGAGCCGAGTCAAACCAGGAGTGTACGAGGTACCAAACGCAGAGCAGGAGAGTAGTGAACAAGTCGAGTCAAACCAGGAGTGTACGAGGTACCAAACGCAGAGCAGGAGAGTAGTCAGTAAGCCAGGGTCAGTATGAAGCAGGGACAAATAGTTCAAGAAGCTGCAGCAGGGCCAGGAAACCAAACGAGAAGAATCACAAGCAAGGAGGAACAGGAAAGGCAGGTATAAATAGACAGAGGGCGGGAGCTAGCTCCGTCTGGCCAGGCTGTGATAGGCTCTCCCACTCCTAAGCCTGCCATCCTGAGTGGGGGAACATGGAGTCAGTCTCACAGACATAGAAGCAGGTGCAGAATGATTACCTATGGGCATTGACACAGAAGCTGTGCCTGGCAGATCCTTTACAGTACCCCCCTTTTATGAGGGGCCACCGGACCCTTTCTAGGTGGACCTGGTTTATTGGGGAAACGAAGGTGGAACCTCCTGACCAATACCCCAGCGTGAACATCCCGGGCGGGTACCCAAGTCCTCTCCTCAGGCCCGTATCCTCTCCAATGGACCAGGTACTGGAGGGAGCCTTGGACCATCTTGCTGTCCACAATCTTGGTCTACCCCCTCAGGGGTGAGAACGGGGACAGGAGGTTTCCTCGAGGGAGCCAAGGACGGGGAGCAGCGTTTAAGGAGGGAGGCATGAAACACGTCGTGTACTCGAAAAGATGGGGGCAACTCCAGTCGGAAGGAGACAGGATTGAGGACTTCAATGACCTTGTACGGCCCTATAAACCGGGGAGCAAACTTCTTGGACGGGACTTTAAGGCGCAAGTTCTTAGACGATAGCCACACCAGATCCCCAACCATAAACAAGGAGTTAGCAGAACGTCTTCTATCTGCCTGAGTTTTTTGTATGCTCTGGGACGCCTCTAGGTTCTTCTGAACCTGGGCCCAGACTGTGCACAGTTCCCGATGAACGACCTCTACCTCGGGATTGTTGGAACTACCAGGTGAAACGGAGGAGAACCGTGGATTAAACAAAAAATTACAGAAAAAGGGGGAGACCCCTGACGAGTTACTGACCCGGTTATTAAGGGAAAATTCGGCGAGGGGAATGAAGGAGACCCAATCATATTGACAGTCAGAGATAAAACACCTTAAATATTGTTCTAGAGACTGATTAGTCCTCTCAGTTTGGCCATTAGTTTCAGGATGGAAGGCAGAGGAGAAGGACAGATCAATCTCCAACTTTTTACAGAAGGCTCTCCAAAACAATGAAACAAATTGTACCCCTCTGTCAGAAACAATATTGACAGGGACCCCATGGAGACACAGGATGTGTTTGACAAACAAGGTAGCTAACGTCTTAGCATTGGGTAGTTTCTTGAGGGGCACAAAGTGGCACATCTTACTGAAGCGGTCTACTACGACCCACACCACCGACTTGCCTTGAGATGGAGGCAAATCGGTGATAAAATCCATGGAGATATGGGTCCAAGGTCTCTGGGGAATGGGCAAAGAACGTAGTAAGCCTGCTGGTCAGGTCCTGGGAGTCTTGGACTTAGCACAAACCTCACAAGCGGCGACGTAGGCCTTAACGTCTTTAGGCAACCCAGGCCACCAATAGTTTCTGGCAATGAGGTGCTTGGTACCCAGGATGCCTGGATGACCAGTTAGTGCAGAGTCATGATTTTTCCTAAGTACCCTTAGCCGGAATTGCAGGGGAACAAACAGCTTGTTCTCAGGAAGGTTCCCGGGAGCTGAACCTTGATCAGCCGCAATTTCAGAGACTAAATCAGAATCAATAGAGGAAATGATTATACCTGGAGGCAAAATACAAGCAGGATCTTCCTCCAAAGGAGGGCTGGCCATGAAGCTACGCGACAGTGCATCAGCCTTGATATTTTTAGACCCAGCCCTATAGGTAACCAAAAAGTTGAATCTGGTAAAAAATAACGCCCATCGAGCTTGTCTCGGGTATAGCCTCCGGGCAGATTCTTCAAATGCCCATTTAATGGCTAAGAGTTCGCGGTTGCCAATATCATAGTTACTCTCAGTGGGCGAAGACTTCCTGGAGAAGTAGGCACAGGGACGGAGATGGGTGAGGGACCTGGTACCAGGGACAAGACAGCCCCCACTCCCACCTCGGACGCGTCAACCTCCACGATAAATGGCTCCATTTTGTTGGGCTGAACCAGCACCGGGGCCAAGATAAAGCACCTTTTAAGGATCTCAAAAGCCTGGACAGCCTCAGGAGGCCAGTGGAGGAGATAAGCACCTTTGCGAGTGAGATCCGTAAGAGGCTTAGCGATGACCGAGAAGTTAGCGATAAATCTCCTGTAATAATTAGCGAACCCCAGGAAGCCTTCAGGGAGGCAGGTTGGACCCATTCCGCCACAGCCTGGACCTTGGCGGGGTCCATGCGGAATTCATGAGGAGTGAGGATTTGACCCAAAAATGGTAACTCCTGCACCCCAAACACACATTTTTTGGTCTTCGCAAACAGTTTGTTTTCCCGAAGGACCTGGAGCACCTTCCTGACATGCTCAATGTGGGAGGGCCAGTCCTTGGAAAACACAAGTATGTCATCAAGGTACACTACAAGAAATACCACCAGGTAATCTCTTAAAATCTCATTTATGAAATTCTGGAAGACCGCGGGAGCATTACACAACCCAAACGGCATGACGAGGTATTCGAAATGACCTTCAGGCGTGTTAAACGCAGTCTTCCACTCATCCCCCTCTTTGATGCGGATAAGGTTATATGCCCCCCGTAGATCAAACTTAGAGAACCATTGGGCCCCCTGAACCTGATTAAAGAGATCAGGAATCAAAGGAAGGGGATACTGGTTCCTTACAGTGACCTTATTCAAGTTACGGTAGTCAATGCATGGCCTAAGACCACCATCCTTCTTCCCTACGAAGAAGAAGCCAGCACCTACCGGAGAAGTAGAGGGGCGAATGTAACCCTTGGCCAGGCATTCCTGGATATACTCTCTCATGGCTTCACGCTCGGGACAAGAGAGATTAAATATCCTACCCTTAGGGAGCTTAGCTCCTGGTACCAAATCGATAGTGCAATCGTATTCTCTATGAGGAGGTAACACTTCGGAGGCCTCCTTAGAGAAAACATCAGCGAAGTCCTGAACAAACTCAGGTAGCGTGTTCACCTCCTCAGGGGGAGAAATAGAATTAACAGAAAAACATGACGTCAAGCATTCATTACCCCATTTGGTAAGATCCCCAGTATTCCAGTCAAACGTGGGATTATGCAACTGCAACCAGGGAAGGCCTAAAACCAAATCGCACGATAATCCCTGCATCAACAGTACAGAGCACTGCTCTAAATGCATGGAGCCAACAAGGAGTTCAAAAACAGGGGTATGCGGTGTAAAATAACCATTAGCAAGAGGAGTGGAGTCGATACCCACTACCGGGACAGGTTTAGGCAAATCAATCAAGGGCATAGCTAGAGACATAGCAAATTCCACAGACGTGATATTAGCAGAAGACCCTGAATCCACGAAGGCACTGCCGGTAGCAGACCTACCACCAAAAGAGACCTGAAAGGGAAGCAAGATTTTATTACATTTCATATTTACGGGAAATACCTGTGCGCCCAAGTGACCTCCCCGATGATCACTTAGGCGCGGAAGTTTTCCGGCTGCATTCTTACGCCTAGAACAGGTGTTCACTTGATGCTTGTCATCCCCACAATAGAAGCAGAGACCATTCTTCCTGCGGAACTCTCTACGTTGTCGGGGGGACACGGAGGCCCCGAGTTGCATAGGTACCTCCGAGTCTTCCGTGGAAGAACGAAGCAACGGAATCTCGGGAGGCATCATGGGGGAGTCAGAGGAGAAAACACAAAAACGTTCAAGTTGTCGTTCCCTGAGACGTCGGTCAAGTCGTACCGCTAAAGCCATAACCTGGTCTAGGGAGTCAGAAGAGGGATAGCTAACTAGCAGGTCTTTCAGGGCGTTCGACAGACCCAACCTAAACTGGCACCTTAAGGCAGGGTCATTCCACCGAGAAGCTACGCACCACTTCCTAAAGTCAGAACAATACTCCTCAACAGGTCTCTTACCCTGACGTAAGGTCACCAGCTGACTCTCGGCAAAGGCAGTCTTGTCAGTCTCATCATAAATGAGTCCGAGAGCAGAAAAGAAAAGATCAACGGAGGAAATTTCAGGGGCGTCAGGAGCCAAGGAGAAGGCCCATTTTTGGGGCCCTTCCTGGAGCCGGGACCTAATTATACCCACCCGCTGGCTCTCAGAACCTGAGTAGTGGGGCTTTAAGCGAAAATAGAGCCTACAACTCTCCCGAAAGGAGAGAAAAGTCTTCCGGTCCCCTGAGAACCGGTCAGGCAACTTGAGGTGGGGTTCAAGAGGTGAGGTGAGGGGCACTACCATGGTAGCATCAGGCTGGTTGACCCTCTGAGCCAGGGCCTGAACATGTAGGGAGAGACCCCGCATTTGCTGAGCCAGGGTCTCAAGGGGGTCCATAGTAGTGTCAGGGACCAGGGTAGACTAGGTATATGGGCTTGTGATTATGTAATGATGGGGGTAGGGAAACAGACATGTGAGCCCTAATCTACCCCCCACTCAGTCCCTGCCTACTTGCAACGACCCGCCCTAGGCGACGGGGTACAACTGGGCGACGGTCCCTACGCTCAATAAGTGCACGACAGACAAACAGACAAGGGTACACAGAAGCTAAGGGAAATGGGGCAGTTGCCCACGGCAACACCGTGAGCAACAAGAGTGGTGAACGAGCTGAGTCAAACCAGGAGTGTACGAGGTACCAAACGCAGAGCAGGAGAGTAGTGAACAAGCCGAGTCAAACCAGGAGTGTACGAGGTACAAAACGCAGAGCAGGAGAGTAGTCAGTAAGCCAGGGTCAGTATGAAGCAGGGACAAATAGTTCAAGAAGCTGCAGCAGGGCCAGGAAACCAAACGAGAAGAATCACAAGCAAGGAGGAACAGGAAAGGCAGGTATAAATAGACAGAGGGCGGGAGCTAGCTCTGTCTGGCCAGGCTGTGATAGGCTCTCCCACTCCTAAGCCTGCCATCCTGAGTGGTGGAAGATTGAGTCAGTCTCACAGACATAGAAGCAGGTGCAGACTGATTACCTATGGGCGTTGACACAGAAGCTGTGCCTGGCAGTTCCTTTACACACAGTTGTCATGTAAAACCACTATAGAAGAGCCAAATAATACAGCTACAGAATGACCACATATTACCACCACATTGTCTCTGAATAATATCACCATGCAGTTACTGAATAATACCTCCACATCATGACCATACATTACCACCACATAGTGACTGAATAATACCACCATACTGTTACTGAATAATACCTCCACATCATGACCACATATTGCTTCTACATAGTGACTGAATATTACCACCATGCTGTTACTAAATAAAACCTCCACATCATGACCACATATTACCACTACATAGTGACTCAATAATACCACCATACTGTTACTGAATAATACCACCACACCATTGTCGCTGCAGAATTTACATTGTCCATTAACGTTGGACATTATCTGCATTTATCTATGAGTTCCAAATTAAGGAATGCTCTCTCAATGGTGGATCTGAGAGAGGCCGGCCGGAGAGACCATGACACGCAGCTTTATTGTTCAAACAGTCTCTGCCCCCAGGGGGCGATCCATCTTTATTTATAGGAAAATGAGAGTAGGTGGTAACTTCATACTTGCAAAGCATGAGCATTCTAAATATGGTAATATGCAGTCTTCCCATCCCCTCTTTAGTACATATCTTTAGCCATAAGAAATACAATGTCACCACGTTTTCTCACGTTGCCTTTGTAAAAGCTGAAATGCAAAGCCATAAACTAAACGACTTGAAATAGCCATCCCCCCCCCCTGTAGGCTGTTGTGTCAGCAGATCTGTGAGCTCCAGTGACAACTGTCCATAGCAGTAGATAATACATAGCACTTTTAGGTTCACACATTTAAAATATTTTTGACACCATAACTACATAGTGACTGAATAATACCCCCACACTGTTACTAAATAAAACCTCCACATCATGACCACATATTACCACTACATAGTGACTGAATAATCCCACCATACTGTTACTGAATAATACCTCCACACCATAACTACATAGTGACTGAATAATACCCCCATACTGTTACTGAATAATACCAGCATACTGTAACTGAATAATACCACCACACCATAACCACATAGTGACTGAATAATACCCCAATACTTTTACTGAATAATACCGCCACACCATAACCACATAGTGACTGAATAATACCCTCATACTGTTACTGAATAATACCGCCACACCATAAACACATAGTGACTAAATAATACCACCATATTGCTCCTAAATAAAACCTCCACATTATGACCAATGATGAAAAAAAAATTAGAGGGCACTTTTGTCTTTTTAAGTACAGTTCTGGCAGCTCCAGTGTCCACCAGAAAACAGAGGGTTTCTACTCTGGGCAGGGTTAAACTAACCTCTGCATTGGGTCCTGCTGTAGGTTTTACTGCAGTGGAGTATACTGGGATGTGGCTGGGCACTGGATTGTCATTTTCCTAGTTCTCCTCCTACTTCTGGACAAGATGGACTTATTTAGCTGCTCAGAGTTTAACCCCTTAAGGACCCAGCCACTTTTGGACCAAATGACACAGCCTCATTTTTTAAATCTGACATGTGTCCATTTATGTGGTAATTACTTCGGAATGCTTTTACCTATCCAAGCGATTCTGAGATTGTTTTCTTGTAACATATTGTACTTTATGTTAGTGAAAAAATTTGATCGATAAATTCAATATTTTTGGTGAAAAACACCAAACTTTTGAGAAAATTTGCAAAAATTAGCATTTTTCTAATCTCAAATGTATCTGCTTCTAAGACAGATAGTAATACCACACAAAATAGTGACTAGTTAACATTTCCCATATGTCTACTTTATGTTTGCATCATTTTTTGAACATCCTTTTATTTTTCTAGGACATTACAAGGCTTATAAGTTTAGCAGCAATTTCACACATTTTCAAGAGAATTTCAAAAGCCTATTTTTTTAGGGAACAGTTCAGATCTGAAGTAGCTTTGATGGCCTTATATATTAGGAACCCCCACAAATCACCCCATTTAAAAAACTGCACCCCTTAAAGTATTCAAAACAGCATTTAGAAAGTTTCTTAACCCTTTATGTGTTTCACAGGAATTAAAGCAACGTGGAAGGGAAATTTGCAAATTAAATTTTTTTTGCAGAAATTCCATTTTAATCCATTTTTCCTGTAATACTAAAGGTTTTTACCAGAGAAACACAACTGAATATTTATTGCCCTGATTCTGCAGTTTTTAGAAATATCCCACATGTGGCCCTAGTGTGCTACGGGCATGAAAGAAAGGCCCCCGTAGGAAAGGAGCACCTAGTGGATTTTTCGGCCTTCCTTTTCTTAGATTATATTTCAGGCACCATGTCAGGTTAGAAGAGGTCTTGTGGTGCAAAAACAAAGGAAGCCCCCAAAAGTGACTCCATTTGGGAAACTACACCCCTTGAGGAATTGATCTAGGGGTGTAGTGAGCATTTTGACCCCACAGGTATTTCATAGATTTCATTAGAATTGGGCAGTGAAAATGAAAAATTACATTATTTTCCAATAAGATGTAGCTTTACCTCAGAATTTTTAATTTTTTTAACAAATAAATGAGAAAAAGCACCCCAACATTTGTAAATCAACTTCTCCAGAGTACGGAAATACCCAACATGTGGTCATAAACTGCTGTTTGGGCAGGCGGCAGGACTCGGAAGGGAAGGCACACCATTTAGCTTTTGGAGTACAGATTTTGCTGGTTTGATTTCTCGGCACCATGTTGCATTTCTAAAGCTCCTAAGGTACCAGTACAGTGGAAAGCCCCCAAAAGTGACTCCATTTGGGAAACTACACCCCTAGAAGAATTCAACTAGGGGTGTAGTGAGCATTTTGACCCCCCCAGGTGTTTCATAGATTTAATTAGAATTGGGCAGTAAACATGAAAAATTTAATTTTTTTCCACTAAGACGTAGCTTTAGGTCAAAATGTTTCATTTTCTCATCAAATAAAGGAGAAAAAGCACCATAACATTTGTAAAGCAACTTCTCCAGAGTACGGAAATACCCAATATGTGTTAATAAACCACTGTATAAATGCACATCAGGGCTCAGAAGGGAAGGAGCGCCATTTGGCTTTTGGAGAGCAGATTTTGCTTGATTGTTTTTCTGCACCATGTCGCTTTTGCAAAGCCCCTTAGGTACCAGTACAGTGGAAACTCCCCAAAAGTGACTTCATTTGGCAAACTACACCCCTAGAGGAATTCAACTAGGGGTGTAGTGAGCATTTTGACATTATTTTCCAATAAGATGTAGCATTAGTTCAAAAGTTTTCATTTTCTCAACAAATAAAGGAGAAAAAGCACCGTAACATTTGTAAAGCAACTTCTTCAGAGTAGGGAAATACCCCACACGTGGTCATAAACTGCTATTTGGACACACAGCAAGGCTCTAAAGGGAAGGAGCGCCATTTAGTATTTGGAGTGGAGATTTTACAAGATTAGTTTTTTGACACCATATTGCATTGAGCTATACTACCAGTATAGTGGTACCTCCGAAAAATTACCCCATTTTGGAAACTAGATCCCTCAAAGAATTTATCTAGGGGTGTAGTGAGCATTTTTACCGTGCAAGTGTTTTGCAAAAATGAGTCAACAATAGATGTTGCAGATTGAAAATTGACGTTTTCCACAGATATGCCATTTCAGTGCCCAATGTGTTGTTCCCAGCTTGTACCACCTTAGACACACATCCCATAAATTGTTAAGCGGGTTCTCCAGAATACAGTAATACCCCATATGTGGTCATAAATTTCCGTTTGGGCACACTGCCAGGCTCAGTTGGACCACCATTTGGCTTTTGAAGAGCAGATTTTGCTTGGTGTTTTAGTGGTATTTTATCTTATAATGTGGGGGCATATGTAAGCTGGGCGGAGTACATCAGGGTATATGTAAATTGTGCGTAGTACATCAGGGTATATGTAAACTGGGCGGAGTACATCAGGGTATATGTAATCTGTGCGGAGTGCATCAGGGCATAATAGGATGATGTAATAATGGGGAGAATGAATAATCCATGGATTGGTGTGGTACCAATCCTTTATGCACAGGCCGGGTTTTTGGGGTATTATAAAAAATATCTGCGCTCCAGTATTGCCTAATCTTTGACTTCTTCACTAGCCCTATAAGCAGCACAAGGCCCTAAAGTTTCCTCATCTCCGCTGCGTCTACGGGGTCCACCTGTGAGGCCCAGCAAATGACGATGTGGGGTATTTAGTGAAATTCTACTAGACCTAAAAAATTAGTCTGGGCCGTCACTTAGCATCATTGCGTTTTGAGAGTCATAACGTCTTATTTTTCCGTTGACGGAGCTGTGTGAGGGCTTGTTTTTTGTGGAACGAGCTGTAATTTTTATTGGTTCCATTTTGGGGTACATGCAATTTTTTTTATCACTATTTATTCCATTTTTTGGGAGATGATTAAACCAAAAAACAGCAATTCTAGCACGGTTTTGTTTTTTTAGTTTTTTCAGTGTTCACCGTGCAGTATTAGGGCAGATACAGACGGACGTTGCGTTTTTGCGCGCGCAAACAACGCTGCGTTTTGCGCGCGCAAAAACCATTTGACAGCTGCGTGTGTCATCCGTGTCTGATGCGCGGCTGCGTGATTTTCGCGCAGCCGCCATCATAGAGATGAGGCTAGTCGACGGCCGTCACTGTCCAAGGTGCTGAAAGAGCTAACTCTTTCAGCACCCTCGACAGTGAATGCCGAACACATCCTATCGAAAAACCTGTTGAAAAAAAAGAAAAAGTTCGTACTTACCGAGAACTTCCCGGCCGTTGCCTTGGTGACGCGTCCTTGGTGACGCGTCCTTGGTGACGCGCCTCTCGACATCGGGCCCCACCTCCCTGGATGACGCGCCAGTCCATGTGACCGCTGCAGCCTGTGCTTGGCCTGTGATTGGCTGGAGCTGTCACTTGGACTGAATTGTCATCCCGGGAGGTCAGACTGGAGGAAGAAGCCGGGAGTTATCGGTAAGTCAGAACTTCGTTTTTTTTTCTACAGGTTCATTTATATTGGGATCGGTAGTCACTCTCCATGGTGCTGAAACAGTTTAACTCTTTCAGCACCATGGACAGTGACTATCTCCTGACGTCGCGTACCGATAATTTTTTTGCCGGGTTCGGCCAAAACGAGTTCGGCCAAACCCGGTGAAGTTCGGTTCGCTTGTCCGGCTTCGCTCATCGCAAAGACACTCCGTTTGGATGGTCGGAAACAGAAAAGCACGTGGTGCTTTTCTGTTTACATTCATCCTTTTGACAGCTGGTGCGCTGTTTCAGTCGGTTCGCACGGAAGTGCTTCCGTGCAACCTGCGTGGTTTTCACGCACCCATTGACTTCAATGGGTGCGTGATGCGCGAAATACGCAGAGTTATTGAACCTGTTGCGCTTTTTGCGCAGCAGACAAACGCTGCGCAAAAAGCACGGACTGTCTGTACTGCCCCATAGACTTGTATTGGTCCATGCGTGCCGCGTGAAAACCACGCGGCCCGCACGGACCGAATACACGCTCGTGTGAATCCCCCCTAAACAACATGTTAACTTCATTCTGTGGGTCGATACGATTACAGCGACACCAAATTTATATTGTTTTTTTACGTTTCACTATGTTCCCACAATAAAAATACTCTTTTCTAAAAAAAAATCATGTTTTAGTGTCGCCCTTTTCTGACAGCCATAACTTTTTTATTTTTAAGTTGATATCGCTGTGGGAGGGCGTGTTTTATGCGTGACAAACTGTAGTTTCTATTGGTACCATTTTGCGTTACTTGCAACTTTTTGATCACTTTTTATTAAAAAAAATTTGAGACAAGATAACCAAAAAATAAAATGCTGTCATGGTTTTTTATTACATTTTTTTACGGTGTTCACCGCGCGGTAAAAATAATGTGATATTTTTTATAGATCAGGACGTTCCGAACGCGGCGATACCTATTATGTATAGTTTTTTTTCATGTTTTAATTTTTTTTCTAATAATAAAGGAGTTGATCAGGGAAACAGGGCGATTATTGTTTTTATTAGTTAAAACTTTTATTTATTTATTTTTCTTTCACATTTTTTTTTACTTTTTTAAATTTTTTATTACACTTACCTGGGGACTTGAAGATCTGGTCTTCTGATCCCCAGTACGATGCATTGCACTACTTATGTAGTGCAGTGTATCGTAACTGTCATTCTTCATTTGACAGTTAGCCTATTATGTCATGCCTCGGGCAGGACCTAATAGGCTATCGTACCTGGACAACCAGGAAGCCTAGCAACGGCTTCCTGGTTGCCATAGCAACCACCACTATCCGCAATCCATCACGGGGGGGGGGGTACAGAGGGAGCTCCCTCCCTCTGTCAACCACTTCAATGCGGCGGACGCCATTGACAGCCGCATTGAAGGGCTTAAATGGCTGCGATCGGCGGTAACTGCCATCGCAGCCATTGCAGCGGGATTTCAGCTGTGTATGACAGCTGACAGCCGCTGAAGATGAAGCGCGCCCAGCTCCTTTGCCGGCTTCATCTACAGGGCGTGACTGTACGCCCGTGTGCAGGAAAGCACTTTGAATTTAGACGTACAGTCACGCCCAAAAGAGGGAAGGGGTTAAAGAGGTTCTGTCACCAGTTTATTAATTCCCTATCTCCTAACTAATCTAATAGGCGCTTTGTTGCTGATAACTACAGTGTGATTTCTTTTAAAAACACGTTTATTATTTGCAAAGTTATGAGCATTTTTCTAAATATGCTAATGTGCTCTAATAGCCGAATAGGAGGTGACTCTTTCTTTTCACTCTAGGTGGTGTAATGTTTTCTGTATGACGCTGTCCAATCAGCAAACAGCTTCTCCCCCTTCCCTGCCCAGCAACACAGCCCGATCTTATAGTATACAGCTTCCATTGCCGACTGTGTGTTCAACTGGTGATATCTCCGGCTGTGTCACAGCTACAACTGTGGTCCTGGTGTCATATGAAGGATTAGAATCTCTGCTTTCATATGCCACTGCTTTCCTAGGTGGTCCTCAATATGACTATTTGAAGTGATCCCCCTTCCTTCCAGCCTCAGTCTCTCACACTGTGTGTAAAGCAGCTTCATGCTGATAGGACAGCGTCAGAGGCTGTGAGGTAGCTCCACCTCCCACTTGTCTAATAAAGGCTCATTTACATATTTAGAAAAATGCTCATAAAAAGCATTTTTTATCTTTTTAAAAGATAAATGTTTTGGGACACAATTTTCACTAGCATTATCAGTGTGATAGCGTCTACTAGATTAGCTAGGAGATAGGGTATTACAAAACTAGTGACAGAGCCGCTTTAAACCCTTGGCGACATGTAACGTACTATTACGTTGCTGTCGCCAAGGAGAAGTATGGAGCACGCTCACTGACTGAGCCCGTTCCATGCTTAGCGGGTGACGGCTGTGTTATACAGCCGACACCTCACTCCAGCTGGCGGAATCAAAGTTGACTATGATTCCGCCCGGTTAACACCTTAAATGCCGCGGTCAATCACAACAGTGTCATTTAAATAGTTAGAATCAGGGGGGTGCCCCATCAAACACGCCATCGCCCGCCCCGCGGCACGATCAGCCGGTTACAGTGGTTGCTATGGCAGCCTGGGGGCCCCCAGGTCTGAGATCTTTGAACTCCTTTGAAGTTCTGCCTCTGGCAGGGCTTCAAAGGAAACTGTCAGTAACACAATATACTGCAATGCATTAGTATTGCAGTATATCATGCAAGCGATCCAACGATCGTTGGTTAAAGTCTCCTAGGGGGCTAATAAAAAAAAGTAAAAAACAGTTAAATAAAGTTTTCATTTAGGTTTAAAAAAAAGTATTAAAAGTTACAAAAAAACAACTTTTCCCATTTTTTCCCTAAATCAATGAAAAAAATAAAACATAACTGGTATCACCGCGTCCATAAAAGTCAGAAATATCACAATATAGCGCTGTTTAACCCGCTCGGTGAACGCCGTGAAAAAATATATATGTATAAAACAGGCAAATTGCTTTTTTGGTCAAAAAAAAATTAAATAAAAAGTTATCAAAAAGTTGCATATACCCCAAAATCATATAGCTGAAAACTACAGCTCACCCTGCAAAAATTAAGCCCTCACATTGCGAAATTGACAGAAAAGTAAAAAAGTTATGAATCTCAGAACATGACGACACAAAACATATTTTTTGTTAGAAAATAGTTTTGTTTTTTTAAAAGTGTTGAAACATAAAACAAAACAGATAAATTTGGTATCGCCATAATCATGTCAATCTGTAAAAAAAGGTGCACAAGTAGTTTTTAACGTCTGATGGACGCCGTAACAACAAAAGCCCCCAAAAAATGGCGTAATCGCTGTTTTTTTTCCATTTCACCCCACAATTTATTTTTTTCAGCTTCCCAGTACATTATGCTGTACAACAAATGGTGCCATGAAAAACTACAACTTGTCCCACAAAAAACAAGCCCTCATATGGCTATGTAGACGAAAAAACAAAGAGGTTATGTCTTTTAGAAGGCGGGGAGGAAAAAACAAAAATAAAAAACTCAAATTGGCCGTGTCTCCAAGGGGTTAAAGGGAGGCAGACTGACTGTGGCAGTTAGGCCTTGTTCACAAAGAGTTTTTTTGCAGGCAGAAAATTATGCCTTAAAATTCCATCTGGATTTTGATCCGCCTGGACGCCGTTTGCCGCGTTTTTCTCTGCCTGTCAATGGGAGGTCAGAGACATAAATGCCCGAAGATAGGGCATGTCGCTTCTTTTTCCCGCGAGCCATCTTTACCGCTTGTAGGGAAAAACGCCTCTGCCTCCCATTGAAATCAAATCATTTTGGACATTTTTTGGCACGTTTTCCGACGCGGTTACAACGTAAAAAAACATGTAAAAAAAACTCCATGTGAACAGGGCCTTAGAGTAGATATAAAAAGTCTACACACCCCTGTTAAAATGACAGGTTTTTGTCATGTCAAAAAATCAGTCCAAACAAAAACAAACTGAAATCTTTTAGGGTGGAAAAATAAAAATAAAGAACAAAAATAATGTGGTTGCATAAATATGCACATCCTTAAACTAATACTTTGTTGAATTACCCTTTGACTTTATGACTGCATTCAGTTTTTTTGGGTAGAAGTCTATCAGCATGGCACATCTTGACTTGGCAATTGTTGCCCACTCTTCCTTGCAAAAGCACTCCAAATCTGTCAGATAGCGAGGACATCTCCTGTGTACAGCCCTCTTCAGGTCACCCCACAGATTTTCAATGGGATTCAGGTCTAGGCTCTGGCTGGGCCATTCCAAAACTTGGTATGCTTTGGGTCGTTGTCGTGCTGAAAGGTGAAATTTCTCTTCATCTTCAGCTTTTTAGCAGAGGCTTGCAGGTTTTGTGGCAATATTGACTGATATTTGGAACTGTTCATAATTCCCTCCACCTTGACTAAAGCGCAAGTTCCAGTTGCAGAAAAACAGCGCCAAAGCATAATGCTGCCTCAAGAACTGGCCTTAGGTTGGATGGTGCCCTGTGCGCGATTCTCTATTGCTGCCCCCCATAAACCAAAAATAAACCAAAATATATGGACATACAGACCCAAATATACCCACACAGGCACATATATACACACAGTACAGATAGTTACCTGCAGTCCTATGTAACACCACAGATAACACAGTGATAGCTCTCCGAGTACAGATAATGTAGAAGATGATACATGCAGTCCTATGTAACACCACAGATAACACAGGGATAGCTCTCTGAGTACAGATAATGTAGCAGATGTTACCTGCAGTAATATGTAACGCCACAGATAACACAGTGATAGCTCTGAGTATAGATAATGTAGTATATGCACACACAAAAATATATACACATATAGGTACATATCTAGGCACTTAGACCCACAAATACACACACACCTGCAGTCGTATGTAACACCACAGATAAAGTGATAACTCTCTGATTACAGATAATGTATAAGTGTTACCTGCAGTCCTATGTAACACCACAGATAATACAGTGACAACTCTCTGAGTACAGATAATGTAGTGTTACCTGCAGTCCTATGTAACACCACAAATAACACAGTGATAACTCTCTGAGTACAGATAATGTAGTGTTACCTGCAGTCCTAGGTATCACCACAGATAACTCAGAGCGATAACTCTCTGATTACAGATAATGTATTAGTGTTACCTGCAGTCCTACGTAACACCGCAGATAACACACATAGTGATAACTCTTTGATTACAGATAATGTATTTGTGTTACCTGCAGTCCTACGTAACACCGCAGATAATACACATAGTGATAACTCCCTGATTACAGATAATGTATTAGTGTAAGGGTATGTTCACACGCACTAATTACGGACGTAAATCGGGCGTTTTTGCCCCGAATTACGTCCGAAAATAGCGCCTCAATAGCGTTGACAAACATCTGCCCATTGAAAGCAATGAGCAGACGTTTGTCTGTTCACACGAGGCGTATATTTACGCGCCGCTGTCAAATGACGGCGCGTAAATTGACGCCCGCGTCAAAGAAGTGACCTGTCACTTCTTTGGCCGTAATTGGAGCCGTTATTCATTGACTCCAATGAATAGCAGCGCCAATTACGTCCGTAATGGACGCGGCGTTCAAGAGCCTGCACATGCCGTTACGGCTGAAATTACGGTGATGTTTTCAGGCGGAAACATCCCCGTAATTTCAGCCGTTACGGACGCTGTCGTGTGAACATACCCTAACCTGCAGTCCTAAGTGACACCACAGATAACACAGTGATAACTCTCTGATTACAGAACATGTATTAGTGTTACCTGCAGTCTTACGTAACACCACAAATAATACACAGTGGCACATGCAATATTGTTGGTATGCACATCCGCCATACATACACAGATAGTGTTAAGAGGTTAAAGGGGTTTTCCGGGTTTAAACTTTTTATGTGCCAGCAGGAGAGGAGGGCTTCAAATAAAAAAGCAGCCTAAACTTACCAGGGCCGGCGTCAGCACCCGGTGAACTTAATCGAGTGCCGGGGCCCACTACCCTTGGGGGGACCCACTCGGCCGCCGGGTGCTGACGCTGCCGTCGTCATGGTATCACTGTCCATATATTTAGAAAGTGATGTCAGGAGGAGAGGAGGAGTCACAGGCAGATCGCTAGAAGCGACTCTGTTCTGGGACTCCGTCTCTGGGGAAGCCCCTGACATCACTAGCCATATATGGCTAGTGATGTCAGGAGCAGAGCAGGAGTCCCGGGGCAGAGTGCTAGTAGTGCTCTGCCCGGGACTATGGCTCTGGGGCTGCCTCGAAAAACATATGGACAGTAAGGGGCTGCTCCTAAAGCGGAATCCCCACCCAGAGTATCGGCAATGCTCTGGCTGGGGATTCCACTCCTAGAGGGTAACTCAAAGGCGCAACCTACAGGGAATGTGGCTGTGTGGCACTACCAGGTAGGGTGGCTGTGTGGCACTACCTGGGAGGGGGGCTGTGTGACACTACCTGGGAGGGGGGCTGTGTGGCACTACATCTACAGAGGGCGCTAAACTTATGGGGGTACAAACTGGGGGACTAACTTCTATATGGGGGCATAAACAGGGCCTTACGTCTATATGTGGGCACAAAGTGACGTTTTCTGACATTTACTGCCGCCGTGAGACCCCCCACACAGGGGCCTACTAAGTCTTGTGTCGCCCAAGGGCCCACATAAATCTGGAGCCGTATCTAGTGCTGAGACCTGAATCCGTCAGGTCAGTGAGACTGATGGGCTCAGTGTCAACAGGTCCTGTGTCTCTGACATGCAAGATCCACCTGTTATCGATCACATCTAAGTTATGAACTGTCAGAGACACGCAGGACCCGCTGACACTGAACCCGTGAGTCCCACTGACCTGACGGACTCAGGTCTCAGCGCTAGATACGGCTGCTTTGTATAAAGAATACAAAGCAGCTGTATCTCAAACAGTAAAAATAGTTTAATAAGGCTCCGTTCACATGCTCGTCAGGGTTCAATTCAGGCGTTCCATCTGAGCTTTCCGTCAGAACAGAACCTTGACTGAATCAATACTGTAGTCGACTGCGCTTTTCATTCTGTCAAAACGACGGAACCCTTGCACAACGGAGACAAACGGAAACCATTTGCACTGGATCCGTCACCATTGAAATCAATGGTGATTGAAACGGAAACCTATGGTATCCGTTTGTTTCAGTCAGGATATCGTTCTGACGGAAAGCTCAGATGGAACGCCAGAACGGAGCCTTGACGCAGATGTGAACGAAGCCTTAGGCCTCATGCACACGACCGTAAAAACTCCCGTTATTACGGGTCGTAATTACGACCCGTAATAACGGGCTCATAGACTTCTATTGGCGACGGGTGCCTTCCCGTTTTCTCACGGGAAGGTGCCCGTGCCGTTGAAAAAGATAGAACATGTCCTATTTCAGGCCGTAATAACGGCACGGACAGTCCATAGAAGTCTATGGAGCTCTCGTAATAACGGGTGGCTACATGTGTGCACCCGTCATTACGGCAGCGTTGCTAAGCGACGTCAGTAAATAGTCACTGTCCAGGGAGCTGAAAGAGTTAACTGATCGGCAGTAACTCTTTCAGCACCCTGGACAGTGACTACCGATCAGTATAAACCTGTAAAAAATAAAAATAAAAGACTTTCATACTTACCGACAACTTCCTGCTTCCTCCAGTCCGGTCTCCCGCCCGTTGCCTTGGTGACGCGTCCCTCTCGACATCCGGCCCGACGTCGTGGATGACGTTTCAGGCCATGTGACCGCTGCAGCCAATCACAGGTCAATCACAGGCTGCAGCGGTCACATGGACTGCCGCGTCATCCAGGGATGTCGGGCTGGATGTGAAGAGAGGGACTCGTCACCAAGACAACGGCCGGGTAAGTATGAATTTCTTTAACTTTTATTACAGAAAAGGCTGTCCCTTCTCTCTATCCTGCACTGATAGAGAGAAGGGGCTGCCGATTAGTGCAGTGCTATTTTGCCGCCAAAAACGTGCCCGTAAATACGGGTGGAATACGGGTGACACCGAACCCATATTTACGGGCACGGGTTCGTAAATACTGGTGCAAAACGGGTGGAATACGTGTGACACCGGACCCGTATTTACGCCAGTATTTACGGGTGGGAAAAAATACGGTCGTGTGCATGAGGCCTTAGGCTGGGTTCACATGACCTATTTTCAGGCGTAAACGAGGTGTATTATGCCTCGATTTATGCCTGAAAATACGGCTCCAATACGTCGGCAAACATCTGCCCATTCATTTGAATGGGTTTGCCGACGTACTGTGCCGACGACCTGTCATTTACGCGTAGTCGTCGTCGACCATTTGTAGCCCTTTTAAACCCTGTTCAGATTTTGTGAAAAGCTATGTACACCTTTGAATTTTTTTGTTTTGTTTGCTTTTTCAATAAAAAACAGTGTGTTTAGTGCAACTTTGTATTTACATTTAGGCTGGGTTCAAATGACCTATTTTCAGGCATAAACGAGGCGTATTATGCCTCTATTTACGCCTGAAAATACGGCTACAATACGTCGGCAAACATCTGCCCATTCATTTGAATGGGTTTGCCGACGTACTGTGCCGACGACCTGTAATTTACGCGTCGTTGTTTGACAGCTGTCAAACGACGACGCGTAAAATGACTGCCTTGTCAAAGAAGTGCAGGACACTTCTTTGAGATGTAATTTGAGCCGTTTTTCATTGAATTCAATGAAGAACAGCTCAAGATTACGGGCGTCAATGACGCCTCGCAAAATGCGAGGAGGAGCATTTACGTCTAAAACGACGGAGCTGTTTTCCCTTGAAAACAATTGCAGTTATCGTGCACATACCTTAAGGGTATGTGCACACGATAACTGCCTTTTAAGTCTGAAATTACAGACTGTTTTCAGGAGAAAACAGCTCCGTCGTTTCAGACGTAAATGCTCCTCCTCGCATTTTGCGAGGCGTCATTGACGCCCGTAATCTTGAGCTGTTCTTCATTGAATTCAATGAAAAACGGCTCAAATTACATCTCAAAGAAGTGTCCTGCACTTCTTTGACGAGGCAGTCATTTTACTCGTCGTCGTTTGACAGCTGTCAAACGACGACGCGTAAATTACAGGTCGTCGGCACAGTACGTCGGCAAACCCATTCAAATGAATGGGCAGATGTTTGCTGACGTATTGGAGCCGTATTTTCAGGCGTAAATCGAGGCATAATACGCCTCGTTTACGCCTGAAAATAGGTCATGTGAACCCAGCCTAAATGTAAATACAAAGTTGCACCAAACATTTCAAAGGTGTACATAGCTTTTCACAAAATCTGAACAGGGTTTAAAAGGGCTACAAATGGTAAATGTGCACTATGAAGGCACTGAATTATGTACCCATTTGACATTTATTAACACTTTAATGTCCTTCTGTTTGGTGGCCCCTTGATGCCCATTTGCCATTTACTGCCCCTGTAGCCTTTATGATCTTTTGTCACAAAAGAACAATAAAGGGGTAACAAAATGGCAAATGGGCATCAAGGGGGAACTGAATAGAAGGACACTAAAGGGGCAATAAGTGGAAAATGGGCACCAAGGTGGCACTGAATCCTCCGTCCATTTGCCATTATTGCCCTTTTTAGAATCCCATCAGTTCACCCATTTAAACAAAGTCCGGTCAGTGACTGACCTGCTGGGCTTCTGGCAAACACTGCCTGCTGGAGCTGGAGCCGCCCTGGAGAAAACGTTCCCTCGGTGTCCCCACCAGCCCTGGAAACTCACAGGAAGCGCGGTGTCTCCTCCCTGTCTTGCGTCCTGAATGATGTCATCACGCCTGTCTCGTCATTCAGGATGCCGGACAGGGTGAGCGGATGAGCGGTGGCCAGGCCGCGGGGCAGCCAGTATTGAGGTCGGTGCAGTAAGTGAGTGGCACCTGACCCACTGGCGCCCCAAGTAGTGGCCATGGCGCGGGGCATGCACACCCGGTGGTGCCCCCCTTACAGTGCAGCGGGCGGCGCCCTGTGCGACAGCACTGGTCGCACGTACCTAAGGCCGGCCATGGCTGCCTCCACCATGTTTCACTGTGGGTATGGTGTTCTTTTGGTGATGTGCATTGTTGGCTTGGCAGCAAACATACCTTTTATAATTAAGGCCAAAAAGTTTAACCTTGGTCTCATCAGACCATAGCTCGTTTTCCCACATGCTTTTGGCAGACTTGATGTAGGTCTTTGCAAAACATAGCCGGGCTTGGATGTTTTTCCTTGTTAGAAAAGGCTTCCGTCTTGCCACCCTACCCCACAGCCCAGACATATGAAAAATACAGGAGATTGTTGTTACATGCACTACACAACCAGTACCTGTCAGAAAGTCCTGCAGCTCCTTTAATGTTGCTGTAGGCATGGCTTTTGCTGTAACATGCAACAAAGAAAATGTCAGGAAAATCCTAATAGAACAGCTGAACTTTATATGTGGTTACTCATAATCACTTTAAATAATGGCTGCTGTGTACTGACTACTGTTTAACATGAGTTTAAATGTGATTGGCTAATTCTGAACACAACCACATCCCCAATTATAAGAGGGTGTTCACACTTGTGCAACCACATTATTGTAGTTTTGTTATTTTAATTTTCCCCCCTCTAAATGAGTTCAGTTTGGTTTTCAATGTTGTACAGATTATGGGTTACATTAAGGCCTCATTTACACGAGCGTGTGCATTTTGCGCGCGCAAAAAATGCAGCGTTTTGCGTGCGCAAAAGGCACTTGACAGCTCCGTGTGTCATCCGTGCCGTGTATGATACGCGGCTGCGTGATTTTCGCGCAGCCGACATCATAGAGATGAGGCTAGCCGACGTCAGTCACTGTCCATGGTGCTGAAAGAGTTAACTGATCGGCAGTAACTCTTTCAGCACCCTCGACAGTGCATTCCGATCACCATATCGAGTAACCTGTTTAAAAAAAAAGAGGTTCGTACTTACCGAGAACTTCCCGGCCGTTGCCTTGGTGACGCGTCCTTGGTGACGCGTCCTTGGTGACGCGTCCTTGGTGACGCGCCTCTCTTGACATCTGGCCCCACCTCCCTGGATGACGCGGCAGTCCATGTGACCGCTGCAGCCTGTGCTTGGCTTGTGATTGGCTGCAGCTGTCACTTGGACTGAATTGTCATCCCGGGAGGTCAGACTGGAGGAAGAAGCCGGGAGTTATCGGTAAGTCAGAACTTTTTACACGTTCACGTATATTGGAATCGGAAGTCACTGTTCAGGGTGCTGAACCAGTTTAACTCTTTCAGCACCCTGCACAGTGACTGTCTCCTGCCGGGTTCGGTCAAAACGAGTTCGGCCGAACCCGGTATAGTTCGGTTCGGTCATCTGTAAGACACTCCGTTCGGATGTTTGTAAACAGAAAAGCACGTGGTGCTTTTCTGTTTACATTCAGTTTGACAGCTCTTGCGCGAATCACGCAGTTCGCACGGAAGTGCTTCCGTGCGACCTTCGTGCTTTTCACGCACCCATTGACTTCAATGGGTGCGTGATGCGCGAAAAACGCAGATTTATAGAACATGTCGTGAGTTTTTTTCAGCGCACTCACGCTGAGCAAAACTCACGGACTGTCTGCATGCCCCCATAGAGTAATATAGGTGCGTACGACACGCGTGAAAAGCACGCGCGTATATTACGCTCGTGTAAATGAGGCCTAAAGGTGGAAAAAGTTCTGAAATGATTCATCTTGTGCTGATTTTTTGACATGACAAAAACCTGGCATTTTAACAGGGGTGTGTAGACTTTTTATATCCACTGTACGTTTAATGTGACCGGCTTTCCCACATTGAAGCATAGACCCTCTTTCTTGGCTTCCTCTGGGTTACGTCTATTTGGCTTGAGCTGTAATTTGGGGTGTGCCCCAGTGAAATCTGTTTAGCTTGCACCTGGGTATTTGGGGCCGGTAGGTTTAGTAGGGGTGATCATAATAGGCTGAGGTTTCAGTGTTTTCTTCTTTTTCTATTTCAGCTGCTGGTCCTCAAATCCCCTTAGAATGGTCAATGTCTGTGACAGAGGGATCATGAGGTACTTGACCATAAATTGGTCCCTCAGATCTGCACGCAGCCCGTTATTGAAACAGGTGCGGAGAAGCTCTGCATCTTGATGGTTGTTTAAGTCTTATTATTGGTCCGTGAATATAACCACACATCGGGCAGGATATTTATCTACCGTTTAATTGGTTCCCTGAAAGGCTTCTGGGAAACCGGTAGAGGACTGATCTGCTAATATCCTGGCATATGCCTCTAAACGCAGGAACCATTGCTGACCTGAGTTCACTGTTTTTAGATCCAACAGAGAGGGTTGAACCTGATTCCCTATTTGAACATTCTGCATAGAGTTTGCAAAGTGCCCCCCTGCTGCTACAGTGCACAACCTCTCCATATCTGACCAGGACGCAACATAGTTTTGCCATATGCACATCATGGCCCTGTGGAACCCATAGGGGTTCTTGTGGGGGTCTGGTAGTCCATTGGCCATTGTGAGCTGTTCAGAATGACTCCAGGGTTTATACCAGGTGGTGGTATCCACTCTGGGGGCCAATGGAGCATTTTTCCATCGAAGCCTTGTTACACAGGGATTGTGACTGGGTAGGTTTCCGGGGTTTATGCAGCGGAGCGGACACTGTTTATGATTCCTTGTTGCTGTCTATGGGTAAGTCTGTGATCAGACAAATAACCTTGCTTAAAACATTGTTACTTGTATTACACCTTCTCTTGCTTATAATTGCCTACTAGACCTGTATATTACACTGATTATACTGGAGATAAATTTCTGTCTTCTTTTGAGAGACGGTGTACTGCAGATATTCTTTGTAAGGGGTGCCTGTCTAAATACTTACACGTTTATACATACACTGTAGTCAGCAATATTATCTGGGTCTGACTCCGCACTTTATACTAGAGTCGTATCTTCTTTTGTATTTTAAACTATTTGTGGTATCTGTTTAATAAAAATTTAAACTTTTATATATGTATATTGGCGTCAAAGGCTCTGATTGTTTCTTTGTGGTATATGGACTAGTCTATGGAGCTGCCTAGGTGACATGGGGGGACGTTTATGGTTGAAACAGTACCCAGCCCTTATTACAAACCTGTTTGGAGTCTATATATAGGTTTCCATTAGGGATAGATTTCTGTGTGTAGGTGGGGCTGGTGGGGAGGGTACTTTGGGCATGCTGGGTGGGGAAACCTCTGAGTAACTGGGAGGGGGCAGGCAAAGAGGGGTCTTGCACTACCAGGCATTGTATTGGATTTTTTTTGTGCGCATTGTTCTCTACATGAGGTACAGAATGTTTCCTTCAGCCGTTCAGGCAGTTTATTCTCTGCACAGATCCAGTGACAGGATCCCAGGCTCCTAACCTAAGGCTGTTCTGGTGACAACATGTCACCTGCCTGATTAATAATGCTCTCTAAGGCACTGGTGCTTAATCCATCCAAGGGTTTGGATGTCACTTTCCCTGACGCTTGGGGGCTCAAACAGGGAGGATTACCCGGACAACTGACATTCCTACATACTAGCAAACTAGTTGCAATTCCCGCAGACAGGGCATTCCTACCCTTCCTTAGCCCCTTATTCCTGTAGTGGGAGTTACAGAACAGGAGACTGCACAGGAGTGATATGCTCATCATCAGAATCAAGCTGTTCAACTACGTACATTACTTGTTTCACCTTAAGGCCATATTACACGGGCCAACGATATGGCAAACGAGCATTCATATTTAATCAGGGCAACGATCAGCAGATGAACGAGCAAATGCTCATTCATCGGCTGATCTGCTCTTTTATGTAGAACTAAAAATCATTGTTGTCAGCAGAACATCTCCTTGTGTAATCAAGGAGATGTGCTGCCCACATGATGAAAATCAGGGCCGGCTCCAGGTTTATGTGGGCCCTTGGGATACACAGACTTAGTGGGCCCCTTTGAAAGGGAACGCACGGCGGCAGTAAAATGCCAAAAATCATCACTTTGTGCCCTCATATAGACGTTAGGCCCTGTTTATGCCCCCATATAGAAGTTAGGCCCCCAGTTTGTACCCCCATAAATTTAGTGCCCTCTGTAGATAGTGCCACACAGCTCCCCATCCCAGGTAGTGCCACACAGCCCCCTCCTCCCAGGTAGTGCCACACAGCTTATGACGTCACTGTCTATATATGCACAGTGTTGTCAGGGGCAACCCCAGAGCCATAGTCCTGGGCAGAGCACTACTAGCACTCTGCCTGGGAGTTGCGTAGCTAAAGGCTCATGGGCCCTGGTGCAAGAATTCAGCATAGGCCCCCTCTACCCGTCCCCAACACAACCAGACCCCTGCGCACGCCTATGCCCAGCTGCCTTGCCCGACAGACCCCATGAATGCCCCCACAGTTTAATGCCCCCATAGTTGCCCCCACAGTATAATGACCCCCCATAGCTGCACCCACACAGTATAATGCCCCCATAGCTGCCCCCCACACAGTATAATTCCCCTATAGCTGCCCCCACACAGTATAATTCCCCCCATAGCTGCCCACCACAGTATAATGCTCCCCATAGCTGCCCCCACATAGTATAATGTCCCATAGCTGCCCCCACACAGTATAATGCCCTCCATAGCTGACACCACAGAATAATGCCCCCATAGCTGCCCCCACAGTATAATGCCCCTATAGCTGCCACACACACAGTATAATGCCTCCACACAGTATAATGCCCCTATAGCTGCCCCCACAGTATAATGCCCCCCATAGCTGCCCTCACAGTATAATGCCCCTATAGCTGCCACACACAGTATAATGCCCTCATACAGTATAATGCCCTCCATAGCTGCCCCCACAGTATAATGCCCCCCACAGCTGCCCCACACAGTATAATGCCCTCCATAGCTGCCCCATTCATCTCCTTTCCCATTCTCGCCATACCTGCCCCATACTGTATAATGCCCCCATACAATATAATGCCCCCCATAGCTGCCCCATACAGTATAATGTCCCCATACAGTATAATGCCCCCATAGCTGCCCCATACAGTATAATGCCACCCATACCATATAATGCCCCCATAGCTGTCCCATACAGTATAATGCCCCCATAGCTGTCCCATACAGTATAATGCCCTCCATAGCTGCCCCATACAGTATAATGCCCTCCATAGCTTCCACATACAGTATAATGCCCCACGCAGTATAATACCCACCATAGCTGCCCCATACAGTATAATGCCCCCCATACAGTATAATGCCCCTTTAGCAGCTACAATATGACCCCCTCCCATACCCAGTATAATGCCCCCATATGTACCTAACACAAAAATAACAACATAATTACTTACCTACCCCCATTCCCACGACGTGTGGAGGATCCTTTTCCTCCTCTGCACTGTCCTGTGAGTGACTTGTCGCAGACAGGCGCGATGATGTCACTACATCGCGTCTGCCTGCGCCAAGCTGCTCACGGCACAGTGAATACTTGAGCGAGGCTCCAGCATTCACCCCAACTGAATCTGGGTCCTGCGGACGCAGGCTCAGTTTGAAGCGGGACCAATGCGGTCAGCGCTGTGTGGCAACGGGCTTAGGGGCCCGGTCGCAGTTGCTAGCAATGCCAGGCTGGGACATTGCTCTGGTCCTGACATCACTGTCCATATATGGACAGCGATGTCAGGGGCTTTCCCAGAGATGAAGTCCCGGAGCAGAGCTGCTAGCACTCTGCCTGGGACTCCTCTCCTTCTTATATCACTGTCCATACATGGACAGTGATGCCTTATTGACGGCAGCGTCAGCACCCGGCGCCCGAGTGGGCCCCCCCCAGTGGAGTGGGCCTCGGCACCTGCCTGGGTTTGCCGGGTGCTGACGCCGGTCCTGATGAAGATGTATAGGGACAAGAGATTGGAGTAACGATCATAGAGCTGTCTTATTGTTCAGCACTCGTTTATACGGCCAACATCGGGCCGTGTAATAGGACCCTTACTCTTGGCACTCATAACCTCCTGTGATACCTCTAACCATGCTTTCACCATTTCTCTCATACCTTTCTTCTCTATCCACTTCCCTTCCTTGTCTAAGAACTCCTGCCATCTGCCAGAGTCTAGACACCCTTTCTCAGGCATTTTCCATTTCTTCAACACTTCCCTTATACCTTCCACTGCCCATCCTCCTCTATGTTCCTCCACAATGTCTATAGAATTTACTCCCTCTGGGTCTGGCTTGGTTCCAGGATGCCCAACTGAGTCTTTCTTGCTATGATGTGAGTCCATGATCCCCTCTTATAGGATAGTGACTCCTGCTCCTCTTAGGCCCCTCCCTGCCCCTCCTGGAGAACTGGATTTCTTAACACTGTTCTTACATCTTTACAGTTTGGTCCAGAATTATTTGGACAGTGACACAATCTTCATGATTTGGGCTCTTCATGCCACCACATTGCCTTTGAAATCAAACAACTGAGATGCAATTGAAGTGTAGATTTTTTTGTTTTAATTCAAGGGGTTGAACAAAAATGTCCTGTGAAACGTTTAGGTATTGCAGCCATTTTTCTACACAGCCTCCTGATTTCAGGGGTTTAAAAGTAATTGGACAAATTAACATTACCATAAAAATTATTATTTTTTTTAAATAATTTGTAGAGAATCATTTGCAGGCAATGGCTGCCTGGAGTCTGGAACCCATGGACATCACCAAACACTGGGTTTCCTCCGTTGTTATGCTTTGCCAGGCCTTTACTGCAGCTGTCTTCAGTTGTTGCTTGTTTGTGGGTACTTCTGCCTTAAAGGGAATGTGTTGCCAGAAAAACATGTTTTTTTAAAAAAAATTAAACATTTAGTGTGTGGGTGATTAAACATTGTTCAAATTTTTTTTATTTTTTTGCACGAGTCCATGTAATATTATAAATTATTTCTAATTTATAATACTACCCATTTTTGGTCACTAGATGGAGCTGTTCCCAAAATTGCAGCATTGCAACATTGGGTTAAAAGCCCTCGCTCTAGTGAGCTCTCAGCATCCCCCCCTCCTTTATCCTGGCTAGTGCCGGGATAAACGAGGGGTTTGAACGATGTAACCTCCTACACTGTGTGTCGCCATTTTTTGAGCTAACCCACAGTGTAGTAGGTTTACATACAGTAGTAAACACACACAAACACGAACATACATTGAAATCGCTTACCTGCTCCTGCCGCCGCGGCTCCCTCCGGCCCGTCCGCTCCGTTTGCTGCCGCTGGTGCAAGTGCACAAATCCGGAAGCCGCGACCGGAAGTAGTAATATTACTGTCCGGCCGCGACTTCCGGTCCACAGGAAAATGGCGCCGGACGGCGCCAATTTCGAATAGGACTGTGTGGGAGCGGCGCATGCGCAGTTCCCACACAGACGCCGTACACTGCAGTCAATGGGACGGGAGCCGTTCGCAGTCCCTATGGGACTGTGGCTGCCGTATTCCATGTCTGTATGTGTCGTTAATCGACACACACAGAAATGGAACAAAAAATGGCAGCCCCCATAGGGAAGAAAAAGTGTAAAAATAAGAAAAAGTAAAACACAAACACACAAATGAATATAAACGTTTTTAATAAAGCACTAACATCTTTAACATATAAAAAAATAATTTGTGATGACACTGTTCCTTTAAGTTTTGTCTTAAGCAAGTAAATTGCATGCATGTTGAGATCTAGTGATTGACTTGGCAATTGCAGAATATTCCACGTACTTGACTTAACCGGTTAAGGACAAGGCTGTTTTATAGCTAAATAACCAGAGCAAATTTCACAATTTTGCTCTGCGCTTCTTTAGAAAACTATAACTCAGCAGGTGAATAAAGTTCATCTTTGAATTTGACACTCTTTTTAAAGGACAGATGGGGCTTTGTTTTAGTGGCATTTGTCAGTATATATAATTTTTATTTTTTTATCTAAAGTGGGCAAAATTGGAAAAAAATGCAAGAATTTAGCAATTGCGTCAGTTTATGCCAGCATTTTTCACACACAGTATGGACCACGGACAAAATTCCTCTCCTTTCACATTCTTCCACTTCTCCCGTGCATGGTGATATTAAAAATGTGTGCCTTATTCACTTTGCGGGCATGTGCCATGGCTTGGCATAAAAGGAGGCTTTTTGGCCTTTTCGGTCCAGGAATTCTGCATTTGATTTTATAGCAGCATACTGTTTTCTTGGGGGCGTAATGCTGCTGAAACATTAGAAACACCCCATAAATGACTTCATTCACACAAATAGACCCCACAAGGTTTCCTTCAAGGGGTTTATCATATTTTTAGCAAGTCCAGTTTTCTTCTGAAAGTTTCTTGAATAATATGGAACAAAATAAAATCAGCTTTTTTTAGTTTAGGCTAGCATTTTTCACACACGGTATAGACCACGGCCAAAATTAATCTCCTTTCAAATTCTTCCACTTCTCCCGTGCATGGGGATACCAAATATGTGTGCCTTATTCACTGTGCGGGCATGTGCCAGGGCTTGGCATAAAAGGAGGCTTTTTGGCCTTTTCGGTCCAGGAATTCTGCACTTGACTTTATAGCAGCATACTGTTTTCTGGGGGGGGGGAGTAATGCTGCTGAAACATTAGAAACACCCCATAAATGACTTAATTCACACAAGTAGACCCCACAAGGTTTTCTTCAAGGGGTTTATCATATTTTTAGACAGTCCAGTTTTCTTCTGAAAGTTTCTTGAATAAGATGGAACAAAATAATATTAGCAATTTTTTAGCAAATGCGTCAGTTTATGATAGCATTTTTCACACACGGTATAGACCACGGACAAAATTAATCTCCTTTCACATTCTTCCACTTCTCCTGTGCATGGGGATACCAAATATGTGTGCCTTATTTATCACATAGAGATGTAGGAGGACGGACGATAGAAGAAGCTTATTTCACAAATCACCTTTTTTTAAAGCTGGTTTTACAAAACTCAACAGAGTTTCTATAACACTTCCAAAATATCTGCTCTTGAAGCAGAAATCCCAAAATAGTCATCTAGGGGTATAATGGGAATTTATTTTTTTGGGTTTTCTAAAATAAGAAATTGCAGGTTTATGCAAATGGAGCTCTCCAGCAGATGAACTTTAGAAAATATGCAAACATGACATCCACCCACCACCCATTCCCTCCCTCAACCTTGGTGTAAAATCAGGGGAAAAATAAAAATGTAATGTAGGGCAAATATATTTTCAACTAATTAACTAAAATCTAATAATGCAGAACAGTGTGGTATTTTTTTAAAACATGGCTCAATGCACAGGCCTGGTTGCGAGGGACATGATGGACAGAAATATTGTGAATCTTTGCGGTGCCCGTCTTTTCTGCAGACGCGAAACATTTTCTGCGGGTTGCTTCTGGTTGGTGTTGGGGGAATCCGACTGATGAAGTGTCTTCCAGTCAGTCGCGTGACATCCTCAGACTGGGGGCATTCTCGGGTATCCTGAACATCAAAAATGAGGCCTTCAATAATTTTCTCCTGGAAATCCAGGTATGTGTCTCTGCCTATGTTTTTTTTGTAGAGCACAAATGAATTGTGGATTGCCACCTGTAACAAATAAATGGCCACTTTTTTGTACCAGGTTTTTTTTTTCCGCTTCACTAAATAGGGCTGTAAAACCAGGTCGCTTAAATCCACCCTCCCATGTACTTATATTCGGACACGCTCACTGGTTTGTGCTTGTCCGATGTTGCCCCCCTTTCCCTCACTGCCACTGTTCCTGCGGTATGAATCGTGCTTAGCACATACACATCTTTGCGATCCCTGTACTTGACCGCCAGCAATTCCTCAGATGCATAAGCACAGGAGTCCCCCTTTAACATGCGCTTCCCCACTAATTGCTGCGGAAAACCAATTCGGTACCACATGCCCCAGTCATTGCAGCATGCAAATGCCTAAACAGGGGCACACTGGAATAAAAATGATCACAGTACAGGTGGTACCCCTTGTGAAGCAGAGGCTGCATTATCTCCCACACGATCTTACTGCTGGTGGAAAGATCAGGGGGGGCATCCAGGAACATTTATTGAGCGGTCCCGCCCTTCATAAATTCTGAAGGCGGTAGTATATCCTGACCCGCTTTCGCACAGTTTATAAAGCTTAACGCCATATCTTGCCATTTTGGAAGGTAGATATTGGCGAAAGCTAAGTCTTCCATGGAAGTTGAGAAGGGATTCGTCCACGCTTACATTCTGCTCAGGGGTGTAGAGTTGCAGGAATAAATTATTGAGGGAATTTATCAGTGGTCTTATTTTGAACAACCGATCCCGGTTTGCATTGGTACTTGGGGGGGCCTGTGCGTTGTCGTTGAAGTGGAGGAACCTCATTATTGTCTCATAACGAGACCTGGGCATTACTGCAGAATACACTGGGGTGGCTTGGGCGGGTCTTGTTGACCAGTAAGACCTAATGGAGGGCTTTTTGACAATACCCATATTTAGGGTGAGCCCCAACATTTTTTGTAATTCCTGCAAATTGGTGGGCGTCCAATCTCTGGCATGGGTGGATGAAGGTTTCTGCCTTATATATTGAGCGGCATATAAATTTGTTTCGTGGACAATCATATTTAGGATGTCGTCAGTTATAAATAAATGGAAGTAATCCATTTGGACAAAATTTATATTGTCCACGGTTATGCCAGGAGTAGCAGTAAATCCGTGGATTCTAGGCCCAAAAGATGGGGCAGGTGCCCATACAAGAGCCTGAACTGGAGGGACCAGGCTGTCCCGTGCTATAGCGCTACTTGGCCCTGCGCTTTCATGTTCTGCAGTTTCAACTGCATCAGGGACAACGTCCCCTGAAGATGAACCTGAAGTGACGCTATCATCGTCACTGCCCAAAACAGGTTCCATCTCTGACGCGATCTCTGATGCGGTCTCCGACTCAGACCACAGCATGGCGTATGCCTCCTCAGCGCTAAACAACTTCCTCGCCATAACGTCACTAACACTAACACTAACGAAACAAACTTTTTTTTTTTTTTTTTTAAATAAAACTCACAAACTAACTGGTATATAAATCTACACTACCACTAACAAAAAAATAAACCGCTATTGCTATATATATTATATATATGCGGATATATATATAATTATATACTCCCTACCTGCCTATTCAAATAGAATAAAAGAAAGAAAGGTAGATAGATTTCTATCTATCTATACAATCTATCCATCTATCTTTTTTTTCTATCTATCTATACAGAGAATGTTTTATAGAGTGTAACTGTATTTTTTTTGTAACTGTAACTGTATTCTTCTGACAGCAATTCTGCACACTGTATTATACGTACAAATGCATGTGATCGCTGTGATTGGTTGGCCTCTGACAATCTGCCCAGTGCCCATGGCTGTTAGCAACAGCCAGGGCACAGAGCTGTGTGCACGCGATCGCGCGTGCACAGTCTCTGAAGTGCTGCCGTAATTAGTCTATACGGCTGACTTCAGAGACCCTGACCGCTGGCCATAAAAATACAGCCAGCGGGCGGGAACCTGTTAAAAAACTCCTGGGTTACTTTCGTAGTAGGTTTTGGGTCATTGTCCATCTGTACTGTGAAGCGACGTCCAATCAACCTTGCTGCATTTAGTTGAATCTGAGCAGAAAGTATATCCCTGAACACTTCAGAATTCATCCGGCTGCTTTTGCCTTCAGTCACATCATCAATAAACACTAGTGACCAAGTGCCTTTGGCAGCCATGCATGCCCATGCCATCACACTGCCTCCACCATGTTTTACAGAGGATGTGGTGTGCATTGGATCATGAGCCGCTCCAAGCCTTCTCTATACTTTTTTCCTCCCATCATTCTGGTACAGGTTGATCTTAGTTTCATCTGTCCAAAGAATGCTGTTCCAGAATTGGGCTGGCTTCTTTATATGTTGTTTGGCAAAATCTAATCTGGCCTTTCTATTTTTGAGTTTGATTAATGGTTTGCACCTTGTGGTGAACCCTCTGTATTTGCTCTCATGAAGTCTTCTCCTTATGATAGACTTAGATACTGATACACCTACTTCCAGGAGAGTGTTCTTCACTTAGGTAGATGTTGTGAAGGGGTTTTTCTTCACCATGGTAAGGAATCTGCGATCATCCATCACTGTTGTCTTCCGTGGACGTCCAGGCCTTTTGGAGTTCACAAGATCACCAGTGTGCCATTTTTTGAAAGAATGTACCAAACTGTTGATTTGGACACTCCTAACATTTATACTATATCTTCGATGGGTTTATTAATTTTTTTCAGCCTAACGATGGTCTGTTTCACTTGCATTGAGAGCTCCTTTGACCTCATGTTGTGGGTTCACAGCAACAGCTTCCAAATGCAAATGCCACACCTGGAATCAATTCCAGACCTTTTACCTGCTTAATTGATGATGGATTAATGAGGGAATAGCCCATGCGGCCCATTAAATAGCTTTTGAGATAATTGTCCAAATACCTTTGGTCCCTTGAAAAAGAGGCAGCTACATGTGATTAAAGCTGAGAGTCTACACTTCAAGCCCATATTGATTATATAACTGTATATTCAATATGTTTTGGTAAACAGCTAAAATGCCAAAACTTCTGTCCCTGTCCGATTAATTCTGGACTTAACTGTATATCCTGATGCTCTGATCTTTAAACACAAGTACAGCTGAGTCACCACCGCCAGAAAGATCCCACAGATCATCCGGATAATACCGCTTCAGCAGTGGCGTAACTACCGCTTTAGCAGCCGTAGCGGCTGCTACGGGGCCCGCGGCATGAGGGGGCCCGTGTTGCCCACTGGCACGGACCCCCACCATGGCCGGAGGCTCCGCTAGCTGCCGCTATGGCTGCTACAGTGCGACGCCACTGAACACTACGGCAGAGCAGGTAGGTATCTCCCCGCTCTGCCATTAAAGGGATTGTTCCTACAAAAGACATGTATCCCCTGTCCACAGGATAGGGGATGCATGTGTGATCGCTGGCAGCGATAGGGAGAACGGGGGACCGACAATCCCCCAATATTCTCCATGACAAACCTCAGACTTCCGGGGTCTGTGTCGGCAGCTCCGTAGAAATGAATGGAGCGCCGGTCGCGCTATTGCGCATGCGTGTCCTTTCATTTTTATTGAGCTGCGCAGACTCCGGAAGTCAGAGGTTAGTCATGGAGAACATTGGGGGACTTTCGGTCCCCCGTTCTCCCTATCGCTGCCAGTGATCACACATGTATCCCCTATCCTGTGGATAGGGGATACATGTCTTTTGTAGGACACACTATAGGTCGGATTTTTTGGGGGGGTTGGGGCTGCATGGCGTTACCTACAGGGGGGGGGATGTATAGCATTACCTACAGAGGGGGCTGTATGGCGTTACTTCCAGGGGGGCTGTATGGCGTTACCTACAGGGGGGCTGTATGGCGTTACCTACAGGGGGGGCTGTATGGCGTTACCTACAGGGGGGCTGTATGGCGTTACCTACAGGGGGCTGTATGGCGTTACCTACAGGGGGCTGTATGGCGTTACCTACAGGGGGGCTGTATGGCGTTACCTACAGGGGGGCTGTATGGCATTACCTACAGGGGGGCTGTATGGCGTTATCTACAGGGGGCTGTATGGCGCTATTTACAAAGGGGTCTGTATGGCGTTATCTACAGGGAGGCTGTATGGCGTTATTTACAGAGGGGGCTGTATGGCGTTATCTACAGGGGGCTGTATGGCGTTATCTACAGGGGGATGTATGGTGCTATCTACAGGGGGATGTATGGTGCTATCTACAGGGGGATGTATGGTGCTATCTACAGGGGGATGTATGGTGCTATCTACAGGGGGCTGTATGGAGTTATCTACAGAGGGGGCTGTATGGAGTTATCTACAGAGGGGGCTGTATGGCCTTATCTACAGAGGAGGCTGTATGGCGTTATCTACAGGGGGGCTGTATGGCGTTATCTACAGGGGGGCTGTATGGCATTATCTACAGGGGGGGCTGTAAAAAAGGCACTATCTACACGGGGGGGTTGTGTGACACCCAGGGGAGGGGGGGCCACAGTCAAAAGTTTGCAATGGGGCCCAGTCTTTCCTAGTTACGCCCCTGCGCTTTAGTTCCAGCTCACCATGAGGTCTCAATCCTTTGATGCCCTCTTGCCCGAGATGGCGCAATTAAGTACATGCTACATTTGCCTACACTGTCTGGTTGGCTCATGTAGTGAACCTAATGCTCGTTTACAGCCCGCTCCCCTCTTTATGCCCGTTTCTTTAGAAACATATATAACCTCTTGCCACACTAGCCAACCCTCTGGTTAGTCTGCTTCAGGATATATGTATCCCTGTATTGGTCTTCGACATCTCAGTAATTGGGCAAAAACTACATGGTTTGTTGTTCATCAACTATCACTTTACTCACTCCTGCCTGCTTGCCCCTCACTGTGGGTTTCAAGACCATCTCGCAGGAGTGCTAATCCAGTTCGTGGGCGGGTATGGTTACCAGTCACTTCTACAAGGATCAACGTCTGATCTAATTCCAGTGGACCTAGATATCAGGGACCAGAGGGAGCACCTTGGAGTTTCCGTTTGATGCTCTCTCAGTCTTAAAGGCTATGTAAACCTTTGAAAGCCAATTTTTTTTTATAATAATAATAAAGTTCAGTCAGTGTGAGTAGTGCAACTTTCTACATAGTTTTTATTGAAAAATCGTTTGACTTTTTGAGGTACAGCTGCTCTGTATTCTCTGTGCACAGCAGCTCTATCTTTTGCTAAATCCTGTTCTCTTCAGGTCCGCAGGACTTACGGGTTCATCTATTCATCTATTACGGGATGTCTATTCATCACTGCCGACACTTCAGTAACGTTTGTGTGGTACTTACAGCACAGCAAGCGTAATCTCGCGAGATCACGCTGTAAATCACGCTTGCTGTCATTAACTCCCACACTAACGTTACCGAAGTGTCGGCAGTGATGAATAGACATCCCGTCCTGGTTGGACGCGATGTCTATTAACTCTCAAGGCACATCAGTAATGTTAGTGTGTGAGTATGTGGCTGCACATAGTGAACAACGCAGGATCACTATGTGCTGAATAAATGAATGGAGAGAAGTGTATGACGCTGATTGGTCAGCATCATACACTTCTCTCCACAACGCCCACTTGGTCAAAAGTAAAACACGCCCAGTTGTCTATTAAGAAAGTCTTTAGCATAAAGCTAAAATAGGCCATAACTCTGTCAAAATTGATCGTTATGCTAAATAAAAAACACTGTTGTTATCTACATTACAGCGCCGATCACATTATGTAGAAGATAGGGCACTCATAATCTGGTGACATAGCCTCTTTAACTTTTATTTTTTTTAACATTGCTTTAGGGAAAAATTGGGAAACTTTTAATATTGTTTTTGGGACATTATAAAAAAACTTTATTTAACTTTTTTTCATTAGTCCCCCTAGGGAACTTGAACCAGCGATCGTTGGATCACTTGCATCATATACTGCAATACCAATGTATTGCAGTATATCGTGATACTGACAGTCTCCTTTGAAGCCCTGCCAGAGGCAAAGATGGCAGACCTGGGGGCATGACAACCATAGTCACCGGCCGAACCCATTGCAGGGGGGCATGATGGCAAGTTTGAGGGGGTGCCCCCCTGATTCTAACAATTTAAATGCTGCGGTCACAATTGACCGCTGCATTTAAGGTGTTAAACGGGCGGATGCAAAGTGATCTTCGATTCCGCTCATTGCAGTGAGGTGTCGGCTGTATAACACAGCTGTCACCCTGTGAGTATAGAGCGAGCTCAGGCCATAAGCCTGCTCCATACTTCCCCTTAATGGCTGCCACGTACATGTACGTGGTATGTTGTTAAGGGGTTAAACTAAACAACAATTTTTATAAAAATATATTAAAAATATGTTTAACCCCTTCCCGCACCTTGACTTAACTGCACGTTCAGGTGAGCAGTAACTTCACGCACCTAGACGTACACTTATGTCCGCACTTTGAGGGTATATTCACACGCACTATTTATGGACGTAATTCAGGCGTTTTATACCTGGAATTACGACCAAAAATACTGCTTGAAAGTGTCGGCAAATATCTGCCCATTCATTTGAATGGGTTATAAGATGTACTGTGCAGACGGTCATTTTTTTTACGCGCTACTGTCAAAAGACGGCGCATAAAAAAGACGCCCGCTTCAAAGAAGTGCATGTCACTTCTTGGGACGTAATTGGAGCCGTTTTCCATTGACTCCATAGAAAAACAGCTCCAATTACGTCCGTAATGGACGCTGCGAAAAAACGCCTGCACATGCCATTACGTCAGAAATTCAGGAGCTGTTTTCTCCTGAAAACAGCTCCGTAATTTCAGCCGTAACGGACGTGCACGTGTGAACATACCCTGAATGTTAACCACTGCGCGGTGCCCTTGTCTCCAGGCAGACTACAAGAGACCAATCAGAGCGGTACCTTGTCGGCGATTGCTCCGATCAGTTAGACAGATGTGCAGAAAAAGCTGTTTACAGGCTCTGATCTTGGTATGTGACAGTCGGAGATAGCAGAGCCTGTATCGTCGTCGTCATTTTTGAATAAAAAAAAGACCCCCAATTAACCCCTTGATCACAATTCCCCCATTGTGATTACTCCTCCACCATTGTATACAAGAGCTTTTTTTTAATGTACTTTTTAAAATAAAATAAAATCATAAAACACTAAAAAAGGAGATAGTAATTCAGTTAGTGTTAGTCAGTGTCAATCAGTTATTGTCAGTCAGCGTCAGATTATCTGCTAGTCAGTGTCAGTGCATCAGTCAATCAGCGTCAGTGCGTCAATCAGCATTAGTGTCAGTCAGTGTCAGTGCATCAATCAGCGTCAGTTATTCAATCAGCGTCAGTCAGCATCAGTGCGTCAATCAGAGTCAGTACGTTAGCGTCAGTCCATCAGATTGTTAGTGTGTGATTAGTGTTTTAGGGTTGTATGTAAAAAAAGAATTATCATTTTTTTGTATGCAGTTCTAACAGTAACATCTTCTACAGTACATATATACATTAACAGTACATATAAATAAATAAAAATGGCCCGCAGAGCATACAATGCAGAAGAGGCGTATAAGATGCTAGCATCGGACACAGACTGCGAGAGATGTAGGATCCAACTTTGTTCTGTCCTCCTCATCAACTTATACGAAGGAGCCTCTTCGCAGTGGGAGGAGGGTTAGCGTTCAGGGTACACCTGCACCTGATCCTAATTGGTTGTCCCCAACCTCCTACACCCCCCCCCCCCCCCCAAGTACCGGACTTTACTGCTGCTGCAGGGGTCCAAGTACAGACAGCAGATTTGTCAGAAATATAATTATTCAGCTGCTCTTTTCTGACAACCTTGCTGAAATGCTTGTTAAGCAAACACATTTATGTGATCAACAATTTATTGCTGCGAACCCCAGTTCTTTTTATGCCAGGCCATACAGGTGGCATCCCACCAACACAGCATAAATGCTTCAATACTGGGGATTGGTCCTAAATATGGGCCTAAATAAAAAGCCATCAGTGAGGGCCTATTGGTCCACTGATGTGCTCTACCACTGCCCCATATATATGATATATCCTATAAATGAGGTCAATTAACACAGCATTGTTATGAAAAAATACAAAATATACTTTATTAGTAAACATATATTAGACAAAACAGATTTTAAAAATGAAGCATACAATGCAAAATCGTGGTGTCCTAAGTGGCAGGAAACATATGGGCACACAAAGAGTATATAAATGTAGACTACAAAGAAGTGGCATCAAATACATGCAGCAAAGGTAATGGGCAGATGTGCCCGTGCATGAGATTGGAACTGGCTCAATAAAAATTTATGGAATAATAATTCACAAATAGTATGGACGTTTATACAATGTAGAGAACCTCAAAAAGAGGATAATGAATTGAAGAAAGAGAAGACAGACCTATGTAATTAATGGTGTAAACAGGATTACTTACCCATATTGTTGCTCCTGCACGTAGAGACACCAACCCGACGCGCGTTTCGGCGAAATGCCTTCCTCCCGGGAAGGTGTCTCGCCAGCGGAAGCTGCTATTTACGAGTAGGTCGTCCAATCATGTGAGGGAAGGGAAAATATTCTGACTAGTAGTGGGATAACCTCTATGTGGCGTCACACACCAGGTCCGGAGATGTCCGGCGATGTACTTCCGGTGTAGCGTCATCAAGAGGGGCCAGGGAGAGAGCGACGAAAACGTCACTCAAATTCCGCCCAAACAGATGGAGACGCCAGACCGCAGGGCATCACGGACGCTCCCTCCAATGCGTGTGCGCTCGGCTTTTCCCTAAATCAATATGAGAAGTCAAAATCCCGGAACATGACTGGACGATCGCAGATTAGGTATGTGGAGAATGGGCAGACAGAGCAAGGCGGACACTTAATCGCCGATATATTATAGCTTAAAAGTTATCAAAGAAAATTCATATATATGGGCAATTTGAGAATAATAATGAAAAGACACGAATAATAATGATAATTAAAATATGAAATGAAAATAAGGATAAAACATAGTGAAACATGCAGTGTGTGATGCGTGAAAAACATGTGAAAAAACATACATATGTGTGTACATGTTCTAAAACGTCATACTCAAAAGTGTTATAATGGTGAACGATGAATGATAATGAGAAATATGTACATAAATGTGAAAATAATATGTATGTAACAAAATAAAAATAATAATGATAATAATAATAAAATAAAAAATAATAAAAATAAAAATAAATAAAAATAATAACTAAAAACAAAAAAACTGAAACAATATGTGTATAAAATGACCCATATACCACACTACAATGCACAGGGCTCGTTTTTAGGAAATTCAAAAATGTATTTATTATAATGATAATGCCCAGTGCCCACCCTCCCCCAAGATGAGTCCAATTTCAAACAACTTTACAATATTAGACACCTTATTTCTATTTTGTGCCAAAAATTTTCCACCTCTAGACATCCAATTGCCATTGACGAGTCCCTGGTGAATTTCAAGGGGAGGGTGAAGCTCGGAGTCGAGCTATACACACACAATTTTAATATTTATGAGAGGAGTGACTGTCACATTGAGCCCCCAAACTGTCCCCCCGTCCTGACCACAACTGGGAGGATTGTGTGGAACTTCCTGCACTCACTGTTTGATCAGTGGTACCATCTATACCTTGACAACCTGTACACATGTAAAAAACGGCGTGTGGGATGGTCCACAAAAATCAAGGGCACCACCCAAAGACCCTTCTGAGCCAAACCCTGCAGCTTGGAGAGAGCAGGGCACTCCATAGTGAAAGGGTAATTTTTATTTTTTTATTTTTTTTAAAACACAGGGACAAAAAGGATGTCTTGATGCTCACCTGCTTCCTTGTCCCTGTGCGTGGTGCAACATCCACCAGCACATCACGGTCTGCGTGCATCCAGGCATAGAACAAATTCATGGGGAAGGAGTGGATTTGTCTGACCAGATACTCAAACTGTACAATGCCATGAGGAAATCTAAAATCTGGTACAAAAAACTGGCGGTGTACTTTATCCAAATGACATTGTACAACTCATTTGTCATCTACTGGAGCACTGGTCATGAGGGGACATACATGGAATACCAGGAAAAGGTAATAAAATCCCTTGACTTTGGTAATGTGGCAGAGATAGGAGAAAGTTCTAGCTCTCCGCCGCCCCAAAAGGTGTCGTGTATGTTCCAGAAAAGGCGTAAGAAAAGACACCACATACTAGTGCGACACCTGTTCCTCCCATCCTGGACTGTGTATGAAGGAGTGGTTCCGCATATACCACATCTCTCTGGAGTTCTAAATTTTATTTTCATCTGTCCCTTCCATTTTCAATTATCATTCCTTTTATTTACCATTACCGTTTCACTATTTAAAAATTGGACTCTGAACATCCCCATAACAAAAATAAAATTCTCATTATACTCCTAGATGAGTACCTAGAATTCAAAAAATGTTGTAATATCTGCACAATTTTTTTAGGCCTATGCAAACATGACATGGTGCTCAATAATCATCCAAGTAAAATAAGGCCTCAAAATCCTTGTGGTGTACCAATACTTCCAGGCCCTGTCATATGTCCAGCAGCAGATTAGGGCCAAATTGGGGGTATATCTAAAGTCAGAAAAATAGCCTGATAAATGATGAGGTGCTTTTCTTCACTTGCATGCTCTGTGTCTAAAAAAATCTGTCCTATAAATTAGGCATTTGTTAAAAAATTGAAAAAAGAAGTGCATGTCACTTCTTGGGACGTTTTTGGAGCCGTTTTTCATTGACTCCATTGAAAAACAGCTCCAATAACGGCCGTAAATAAGCCGCAAAAAACGCGAGTTGCTACAAAAACATCTGAAAATCAGGAGCTGTTATTGCCTGAAAACAACTCCGTATTTTCAGACGTTTTTGGTCACTGCGTGTAAACATACCCTAAATGTCGGGAAAAATACATAATTTTGTAAAGCACTGTGGTATACCCAAACAGTTTTTAATACATAAATGTAAACCATATTGACCTACATTTTTTTATTAAAAGAAACTACAATATGTGACGAAAAAACAATGTTAGAGTTACTAAGATATGTAAAACCATCGGCGAGATATTCTCAGATAAAGTAACAGATACAAGATTTCAATAATCTGGCTTCGTCCTAGGGCTCTAAAATGGTTTAGTCCTGAAGGTGTTAATTTCCCAAAATACATGCATTAAATAAAAAAAATGACATTAATCGTTTATGCTAATATTGCTATACACATTGTGGGAATTAGCTCTGTAGCTGTCGGCAAAATTAGTACAAATTGCAGTCAGAGACTCATGGGTTTCCCGTCCTCCTTTTGGTGGCAGAATACAAAAATAAATATACAGCCTAAGGCCCCATGCACACGAACGTGCTTTTGCGGCCGCAATTCCCCCGAAAATCCACGGGAGAATTGCGGCCTCATTCATTTCCATGGGGCCATGCACACGAGCATAGTTTTTACGGTCCATGAATGGCCCGGGAGCCCGCACCGCAGAAAGAACGGACCTGTCTTATTACGGCCGTCTTCTCCGGTCCGGGCTCATTGAAAATAATGGCCGCGGCAATGTGCATGTCCCGCAATTTGCGGGCGGCTCGCGACTGACAGTCCGCAGCCGGCCGACCCGAAAATCACGGCCGTGCACATGGCTACGGTCGTGTGCATGAGGCCTTATATTCTCACACCCACTGTAGATGTCCAGCAGAAACCTAGCAGACCTCAGTATTACTGTCTCCAGACAGATGGCAGGTTCTGTCTTTTTTCCACATTGGCTCACCAAATGCACACCTTTTAAAGCTCCATGATGAGCTGTGAGTTGCAGAGAAAAACCTGTACGGGATAGGAAGGGAATGTTATCATTCCATAAAAATCCAGGCCTGAACATGAAAATTACCAAAGTCCTTAGCAAACTACTCCTTGCTAAGTATACTCAGTTTTCATGTATTCCTTCTATCTTATCCAGCTTTCCCTGGATGGGACTGTTACTTCCTAGAGCCTACTACACATATGAGAGGAATCTTGGGGAAATATAGCAATCCTCCACCACTTTTCTTGTCATTGTCTCACATACCCTCCCCCTTTGTTCGAACCTGTAGGGACGGACACTTTTAGCCATCAAGCAATGTGTCCTAGACAGAGCATCTGTATTCCCTTGCAGTTGCCTAACCTGTGCTCCACTGAAAATAAAACATTTTGCAACATGAGAAACCACCTTGTGTTTCGCTCTTTGGCCTGGCTCATCCAAGTAAGAGGAGAGTGCTCTGTAATGAACCTGAACTGTCAGCCAAACAGGTAATACCTCAGGGATTCTAGGGCCCACTTGATTGCCAGTCATATTCAACAATGAAAAAATTTTGTTTTAGGGGGTGTAAGCTTTCTGCTCATATATGTGACAGGGTGTTCTTCTCCCCCAATCTCTTGTGGAAGGACATGCTCCTAACCTAACATCAGAGGCGTCAGTCTGGACTATGAACACCTTGCTAAAATCAGGTGCAATCAAAAGGGGTTGTCTACAAAGGACAGACTTCAAGTCTTGAAACGCACCTTCAGCCATTGCGTTCCACTTGACCATGATCGATTTACCTACTTAGGTAAGATATGTCAAGAGCGCTGCTATGCAATCAAAATTTTGCATGAACCTGCGGTAATAGCCCACAATTCCCAAAGAAGCTCTCATCTGTTTTTTGTTTAAGGGTCCAGGCCAATTTTGGATGGCTTCCACTTTGTTCACTAAGGGTATGTTCACACGCTTAACCAAAAACTTCTGAAAATACGGAGCTCTTTTCAATAGACTCAAACGGCTCCAAAAACGTCCCAAGAAGTGACCTGCACTTTTTCAAAACGGCCGCGTAAAAAAACGGCCCGTCAAAACAGAACGCCGTTTTTCCCATTGCAATCAATGGGCAGATGTTTGGAGGCGTTCTGCATCCGATATTTCGGCCGTTTTTCGGGCATTTAGGGCCCAAAAACGGCCGAAAATAGGCCGTGTGAACATACCCTTAGGGTTTTATCACACCTCTTCCTATTCCATATCCCAGATAATGTGCCCCCTTAAGACCCAAAGCACATACTTTTTAGGATTTGTCTTTAACCCCACTGCCCTAAGTGAATCCAGTACTGCCTTCACTTTTGACAAATTACTTTCCCAGTCGTCACTAAAAAATATTATATGTTCCAGATATGCAGAAGCATATCTACAATGGGGTTTGAGTACTATGTCCATTAACCTCTGGAAAGTTGCCGGAGCTCCATGTAACCCGAAAGACAAACAGACATACTGGAAGAGACCATCTGGGGGGACAAATGCAATTTCTTTTTTAGCACTATCAGTGAGGAGCACTTGCCAGTATCCCTTGGTTAGGTCAAGCATAGAGAAATATCTAAAATGGCTGAGTCTCTCAATTAATTCATCAATTCTTGGCATTGGATATGCTTCAAACTTTGACATTTCGTTTAATTTTCAGAAATCATTACAGAACCACAATGTACCATCTGGTTTTGGAATCGGTACAATGGGACTTGACCACTCGCTTTTTGATTCCTCAATAACACCTCAATAACATTTTTGTTGACCTCTTCAGATATAGCTTGTCTGTACAGTTTCAAATGAGTACGTACCTGTGGCTCAGTGACATACGCCCAGGCAACTCTGAGAATACATCAATGTTTCTTAAGAAAAACTCTTTTGTTTCTTGCTTCTGAGCCTTGGATAGGGACTCTGATACACACACATCTTGGGCAATGTTAAAAGTGGTGTTTACCGATGTCACAGGAATCTCTGGAGTAATATTACCATGGAAACTCACCGCTTCCAGGGTTTGAGCAAGTTCACGTGGTTCAGCTGTTCTGGCTTTCTCTTACCAGGCTGGTACACTTAATAATTTACTTCTCCCACTTTCTTAATTATCTTGCATGGCCCTTGCCACTTAGCCAGATATTTACTGTCTACGGTTGGTACCAACAACATCACTTGATCACCTGGGTTAAAGGTTCTAACTTTAGCCGAACTGTTGTACACACGGCCTTGAGCCTGCTTTAATTGTTCCTTCACTATTGGCATAATAGCAATAATTCTGTCTTGCATGAGAGTAATAAGTTCAATTACACTTCTGTAGGGTGTGTGCTCCTGTTCCCAAGTCTCCTTTGTAATCATGGAGTCCACATGGGTGTCTGCCATACACTAGTACAAATGGGGAAAAACCTGTAGGGGATTGCGGAACTTTACATATTGCAAATAAGGCAAAAGGTAATCCCGATCCTTCCAAACCACCCTTTTTAAAATGCCCTTTAGTCATAGTATTAATTAACCTTTAAACCAGGCCATGTGTGTGGATGATATACATATGTATGCAGGTGTTTCATTTTCAAAAGCCTACACATTTCTGTAGTGACCCTAGACATGAAAGGAGTCCCCTGGTCTGTAAGAATCTCTTTGGGTATGCCGGTACGAGAGAACATGTAAAATAGCTATTTGGCCATTAGTTTAGATGAAGTGTTTCTGAAAGGCACTGCCTCAGGATACAGTGTTGCATAGTCTAACACAACCAGGATATACTTATATCCCCAAGCGAACTTTACTACAGGACTCACCAAATCCATTTCCACCCTTTCAAATGGTACCTCTATAATGAGCAATGGTACCAAGGGTACACTTCGGTAAAGTTTCTTGGGGACTTACTCACACAGCACGGCGTGATCTCACGACATCACGCTGTGCTGTCATTCACAGAAACTTTACCGAAGTGTCGAGAGTGTGAATAGACATTGCGTCCTGGCTGGAGACATTATCTATTCACTCTCAAGACACTTCGGTAAAGTTAATGTGGGAGTATGTGACTGCACAGCGTGATCTCGCGAGATCACGCTGTGTTGCGAGTACTGCTAAAAATGAATGGAGAGAAGTGTATGACGCTGATTGGTCAGCGTCATACACTTCTCTTTACAACGCCCAGTTGGTAAAAAAGTGAAAACACGCCCAGTTGTCCATTAAGAAACTAATTAGCATAAATCTAAAATTGTCCATAACTTGCTCAAAATTGATCGTTTTTCACTTATAATCTGGTGACAGAGCCTCTTTAATTATATACAAAGATATAAGGAAGCAACTTTTAAAAATACAAATAAAAGAAAGACTACTTTGTATTTTGTCGAGTAAACTTTGGTGTAAGTGCAACTACTGTTGTACACACGGCCTTGAGCCTGCTTTAATTGTTCCTTCACTATTGGCATAATAGCAATAATTCTGTCTTGCATGAGAGTAATATGTTCAATTACACTTCTGTAGGGTGTGTGCTCCTGTTCCCAAGTCTCCTTTCTAATCATTAAACAATATTTGTCTGAAAACACAAATACTTTTATCCTTACTCCAGTCATTTTGATTAAATACTATTAATTATTATTATTATCATCATTATCATTACCATTATAATGATCAAACTTCTATGCTTTGTGCTACTAATGTTCCGCACTTGTATCCTGCTAATTATTATAGAAAGAATGTGTTTAATAAACACGTGATTTGTGTACATTTTTAATAACTTTTGCATGCGATTTTTTGAAAGGCTGGAATTGCATAACATGTCAAATTTAAACCTCATTTGAGAATATGCTTGTTTATTTATTAGAACATATGCCTTTATATTAATTTTATATTTTATTTTCTAGGAAAAACAATACTTTTCATTCCCCGGGGAATTGCTAATGAGAATGCTCAAGATGCTAATTCTGCCTCTTATCACTTCCAGGTGACTTACTTCATGTTTATATAATGATTGTATACTATGTTTTTGTACACATGACTCAATCTTGTAACATACTAAGGCCTGATTCAGAATGGTGTAATATAGCTCTGCCATAGACTATGCACACAAGTAATGCTACCATGAATTATATGCAAAAATAATGCTACTTTACTATGTGGACGAACAGTGCTGCTATACACTGTACACACAAATGAAACTCCCATAACTGTAAACATAATTAATATCACCATATACTGCACCCACAAATAATGGTACTATATACTGTGCACAGAACCAATGCCACCATATCTTGTACACGCAAGTAATACTGTACAGGCAAATAATGCCGACACACAATGCACACATAGATAATGCAGTCATATACTATGGATCTCCAGTGGCGGATTAAGTGTACCATGGGCCCTGGGCTGTTGATACAACTTGGGCCCCCCTCACACAGAGTTCACAGCAGCACAGAATCTGCACGCTCCTATCCTGAAATACTCTGTGCTGCTGTGAACTCTGCTCTTACCATTACGTGGTGACTTGCCAATCATTTGAAGGTGTTATTGAGGACAGGAGTGGAGGAGAGGTAACAGACTGAGCTACGTAATGGTAAGAGCAGAGTTTACAGCAGCACTGAATCTGCACGCTCATCTCCTGAAATACTCTGTGCTGCCTTAAACTCTGTGGACAGGTCAGGATCCTGTTTTTTTTTAAATGCTGCACTGTAGCGCAGCCTTATATAATGGATCGAGGGGGTTCCCCAGCAGCATTTAAAAGAAACAGGATCCTGACCTGTCCACAGAGTTTAAGGCAGCACAGAGTATTTCAGGAGAGGAGCCTGTGATTGGCTGCAGAGGCCGCTGCAGCCTGTGATTGGTTGCAGAGGCCGCTGCAGCCTGTGATTGGCTGCAGAGGCCGCTGCAGCCTGTGATTGGCTGCAGAGGCCGTCACGTGGGATGAAGCGTCATCCCTGGAGGCCGGCCTTCTGACGTCATCCTGACGTGCGTGACCGCCACTACAGCCTGTGATTGGCTGCAGCGGCGACATGGATGAAACGTCATCGCTGGAGGCCGGACAGGAGGAATGTAAGTATGAACGTATTTATTTATTTTTTTATTACATTAAAATTGTATTTTCCGTGCGCCGAGCATGTACTGTCAAGGTTGTTGAAAGAGTTAGTGCAGCCCATTAACTCTATCAGCACCCTGGACAGTACCATGCTCGGCGCACGGAAATTACAGGTTCGGTCCGAATCTAACTTTTTCGTGAAATTCGGCGAACTAGCCGAACCGAACTTTTCATAAGTTCGCTCATCTCTAGTCATAATGATGGCGGCTGCGTGAAAATCTCGCAGCCGCGCATCATACACTGATGACACATGGAGCCATTAAGTGCCTTTTGCGCACGGAAAACGCCGCAGTTTTTGCGTGAGCAAAACGCACACGCTCGTGTAAATGAGGCCTAAAGGGTAAGTCAATTTTTAACAAACTTCTAACATGTCATAGTGACATGTCAGAACTTTTGATGGGTGGGGGTCCGGGTGCGGAGACTAAGCGGCAGAAGCGCTCATGTGAGCAAAGAGCCACTTCATTTCTGTTTGGCTTTTTCCGGAAAGCCAAAGTAGCGGTGTACGGGCTCATTGACTTTCTATGAGCCCGTACATAAGTTGCTCAGCTTTCCGGAAACAGAAACCAAGTGGCTCAGCGCTCACACGAGTGCTTCCGACGCTTAGTTTTAGTGATCAGAGGGAGTCGGCGAGAGACACTGCTTCCGTAACCATCATTCAGTTTTATGGGACTTACGGATGGTGGATATGTCATACATTTTTCTTATGGGAAAACTGAGGGCTGTATGGGGGGATTATATTGCAAGGGGAGGTGAGTTTGTCTGACTTCTGGGGGCTCTATAGGGAGGTCTGAGTGTCTGATTCTGACATCTCTGTGGGGGGGGTAGCCCCCCCCCCCCATAGAGCCCGTCGCTCAGACCCCCCTATACAGCCCCCAGAAGTCAGACAATTTGACTTACCCTTGTAATATATTAGTAACTAGTGAGGGCTCTATGGGAAGGGGGGATTATACTGAATGGCCCCCCATCCCATCCCCCATAGAGCTCTCAGTATTTCAGTATTTATTATACAGCAGGGAGGGTTGAGCGTGTAACTCACTGCTGAGTGTCTATGGAGGGAAATTATTGTCCCCCCCATAGAGTCCTCTGCAGTGAGTTACACCGCTCAGACCCCCCTGCTGTATAATAAATACTGAAATACTGAGAGCTCTATGGGGGATGGGATGGGGGGTTATTCCCCCCTTCATGGAGTCCTCTGGAGTCACTTAGATGTAAATTAAGATGGAGACGAACATGAACACTAACCTCCTCGTTGCTCGACCACCGCCCTTCTCGTCTGTTCCTCACTGGCGGTACGTGAAGCGTCAGAGGGGCGTGTTCTACCACGACTAGCAGACGCACGTCTGCTAGTCCTATCCAGCAATTGATATCCATCCCCCTCCTCATCAGCACTGCGCTGCCCTCTGTTGCAGTCCGCCCGCCCCTCCCTCTCAACGGCCATTAGCGGCGCTTTTTGTGAACGGCCATTAGTGAGTCCGACCTTAAGCGATTTAAAATGATGTGCGCCAATATTATAATCCGCCACTGTGGATCTCTCACAGCTGTTAGTGCTCACTGCAGTACAAGCCAGCAGTCCAATTCAAAACTCCATATATAGATAAACTCACGTAGATAAATAGAACAGTACTTACCAGAATAATTCAACACAATTTTTTTCCAGTGGCAGCTTAAAAAATAGAGAGGATTGTTACGGCTAGCGGACAGTATCCCGCTACAAGCGCACCTCATATATGTCCTCAATACAGATATTTATGTGACTTACACACCTTATTACACACCTTAAATATGTCACCAATACAGATAAATACATAAACTGTATACAATATATTTTTTATTGCTACAATTATAAAAAAAACACAACTTATTTTTTTATTTTTTTTTATTTTTTTTAAAGTTTTTTATTGTAAGAAAACAGCATTACAAAGTAAAACGTAAAAATATCAAAGGAAACAAATAAACAGAAAGAGAACATCAAACATAAAACAAAATACATAGTACATGCATGTACAGGTAATATTGCAGTATTTGAAGAAAAGAAACACATATCTATATGAGCAGATAGTCAAGTATAGTTATACATTATCAACAGATTATATGAGATGAATTCACCTAAAAAGAGAGCTTCTGCGTGAGGATTAACTCAGAGGAGATACAGAAATTGGGGTATTCAGGGAAACTATCAATGATTATGAAAATTTTATGTATTTTCTCCAGGGTTCCCATATTTTCAAAAAGGTATCCCTGGAATAGCTTTCCCAATGAGAAATTTCTTCCAATCTATAAATTTGGTCTACTTTCGCTATCCAATGCGCTACCGACGGGGTTTCAACAGACAGCCAGTAAGAGGGGTTCAGTAATCTCGCAGCAATTAGCAGAATCTGAAATAATTTCGAGGATAGAATCTTAGTATCAGAGGGGTTGATCAGTAACAAAGCAAGATCTGGGGAAGCTAATACCTTAGTGCCACATACATTGTTACAGTAGGTGAAGATATCTCTCCACCATTTTTGAATGACGGTACAGGACCACCAGATATGTAAAAAAGTACCTCTATCTGCATTGCATCTCCAGCAGGTGTCTGAATGTGTCGGCGTATATATGGAGGTTATGTCGGGCGTTTTATACCATTGGGATAAAATCTTGTATCCATTTTCTTGTATACGGACACATCTGGACATTTTATGTGGAGCCAACAACAATTTATGAAGTTCAGCCTCAGAGAAGGACCTGTTAGGGTATGTTCACACCTAGTCAACCAAAACGTCTGAAAATCCAGAGCTGTTTTCAAGGGAAAACAGACCCTGCTTTTCAGACGTTTTTTGACCAACTCGCATTTTTCGTGGCGTTTTCACGCCGTTTTCGCGGCGTTTTTTACGTCCGTTTTTGGAGCTGTTTTCATTGGAGTCTATGAGAAAACAGCTCCAAAAACTTCCAAAGAAGTGTCCTGCACTTCTTTTGACGAGGCTGTATTTTTACGCGTCGTCGTTTGACAGCTGTCAAACGACGACGCGTAAATAACAGGTCGTCTGCACAGTACGTCGGCAAACCCATTCAAATGAATGGGCAGATGTTTGCCGACGTATTGGAGCCGTATTTCCAGACGTAAAACGAGGCAAAATACGCCTCGTATACGTCTGAAATTTGGCCGTGTGAACATACCCTTAAGATCTCTTTCCCATATTTTAACAAAATACGGAGTTGCAGATGGGGCGGATGATATGAGTCTTTTATACAATAAAGAAATAGGTTTGAGGACTGGTGACGTCTGTGACAAGAGCTTTTCAAACCATAATAGAGGGCGTGTTTCGTTAATTGCCTGACCTAGAGCCCTGATCTTAAGTCTAATGAAGGAAAGCAAGGGAGAGTGATGAATGGGAATTTTTAGTATAGAGGATAAAGACAAGTCATCTTTTATATCACCTAAGTCATTAAAAAGCCGTGCCAACGGACATCTAGAGGAGGCAATCATACTAGGAATACTTTCCTTTAAGGCTCCTTGAGCAAGACTCAATATGTCTTTAACTTGTAGTAGAGGGGAAGGGACTGAACAATTGTCTGGGCATAATAGAAAAGAACGCCAGACCCTAAACGTCGCCAGTGTGAGTGGATTATATATCTTGGCCTCCTTTGTAGAGTCCCCGATATATAGTACTAATGTGCGGAGAGGGATTGAGGAAAGATCATTTTCTATTGACACCCATAGCTTATATACAGGGGCGTGGATCCAGTCTATGATCCTCGATAGATGTATGGCTTGATAATATTTTTCAGGATCAGGTAGACCTATACCTCCACTAGATTTGGGTCTGGTCAAGATGTCTTTAGCAATTCTAGCTTTCTTGTTCTGCCATATAAATTTAACAAATAATCTATTGACCTCTGTAACAAATGTCTTATTAAGTGGTATCGGCAGAACTTGCATAAGGTACGTAAGCTTTGGGAGAATAAATGACATTAAAACATTCTTCCTACCAAACCACGAGATAAAAGGGACTTCAAACCGCTTTAATTTGGCCGGTAAAGCGGCTAGAAAAGAGGCATAGTTTAGGGAAAATAAATTATCTAAATTGTTTCCAATCTTAATACCCAAGAACTTCAGGTAGGGAGAAGTCCAATCATAGTCAGAGCCACTTGCCAATTGTTTTTTCCGGGCCTCTGTTAAAGAGAATCCTAAGGCCTGAGATTTCCCTTTATTAATTTTAAAATTGGACATAATACTAAATACGTCAAAAGTGTGTTGAAGTCTGGGGAGAGCAGTTTCGGGATTGGTGATCATCAGTAACATATCGTCAGCGTAGGCCGCTACTTTATGAGTTCTGTTCCCTAAGCGTATAACTTGAATTTCAGTATCTAATCTAATTGCCTGCATGAGGGTCTCCATAACTGTCAAAAACAGTAAAGGAGATAAAGGGCAACCTTGTCTTGTACCATTACGTATCTTAAAGGGGGAAGATAAGACCCCATTCACCATGACAGATGCGGAAGGGGAGGCATACATTGAGAATATAGCATCTATGAAGGGGATAGGGAAGTTAAAGGACAGCAAAACTTTTCTCATATATATCCAGTCAATTCTATCAAATGCCTTCTCAGCGTCTGTGCTGAGAAGGACCATAGGAAGTTTGTGTCTACGTGAATAATGTAAAACGTGCAGGACTCTAAGAGAATTATCCTTACCCTCTCTATTTTTAACGAACCCCACTTGATCTGGTGAAATAATATCAGGAAGAATATGTTTGAGTCTGTTGGACAATAATTTAGCAATAAGTTTTAGGTCTGCGTTAAAGGCATGGTGTCGCCCCAAAAACATGTTTTTTTTTTAAAATTTAAACATTTAGTGTGTGGGTGATTAAACATTGTTCAAATTTTTTTTATTTTTTTCGCGAGTCAGGAAATATTATAAATTTTTTCAAATTTATAATACTACCCATTTTTGGTCACTAGATGGAGCTAGTTGGAGCTAGTTCCCAAAATTGCAGCATTGCAACATTGGGTTAAAAGCTCTCGCTCTAGTGAGCTCTCAGCATCCCCCCCTCCTTTATCCTGGCTAGTGCCGGGATAAACGAGGGGTTTGAAAGGTTTAACCTCCTACACTGTGTGTCGCCATTTTTTGAGGTAACCCACAGTGTAGTAGGTTTACATACAGTAGTAAACACACACAAACACTAACATACATTGAAATCGCTTACCTGCTCCTGCCGCCGCGGCTCCCTCCGGCCCGTCCGCTCCCTTTGCTGCCGCTGTTCCATGTGCACAAGTCCGGAAGCCGCGACCGGAAGTAGTAATATTACAGTCCGGCCGCGACTTCCGGTCCACAGGAAAATGGCGCCGGACGGCGCCAATTTCGAATAGGACTGTGTGGGAGCGGCGCATGCGCAGTTCCCACACAGACGCCGTACACGGACGTGAATGGGACGGGAGCCGTTCACAGTCCCTATGGGACTGTGGCTGCCGTACTCCATGTCTGTGTGTGTCGTTAATCGACACACACAGAAATGGAACAAAAAATGGCAGCCCCCATAGGGAAGAAAAAGTGTAAAAATAAGAAACAGTAAAACACAAACACACAAATGAATATAAACGTTTTTATTACAGCACTAACATCTTTAACATATTAAAAAATTATTTGCCATGACACTGTTCCTTTAAGGAGAGAAATGGGCCTATAGTTGGAGCAAGAGGACGAGTTTTTACCATCTTTAGGAATAAGAGTAATATGTGCATGAGTGATATCAGAGGAAAGTGGGTGTCCCAGTAGAGAGAGGTTCGCTAGTGACAACAATCTAGGTAGCAATATTTCCCTAAATGAGGAGTAATACATAACAGGTAGGCCGTCTGGACCAGGACATTTACCGGGAGGAGTTTGCCTCAGGGCAATTTCTAATTCTGTCATAGTGAATGGCTGAATCAGCTGCTCACTTTGGGAGGGAGAAATCTGTGGTAGAGATAAGGAATCTAAAAATTTAGAAATTAGCGAGAGTCTGTCAGTCTTAAGGGAGGAGGTATCAGCTGTTGTTAGATTGTAAAGATTGTTATAGTAAGAACGAAATTGTTCAGCTATAGAAGTTGAGGAGTAGACATAAGCACCCGTCGCGTCTTTCAGCATATGTACATAGTTAAGAGTATGTCTTTGTTTAAACCTTTTTGACATAAACTTAGAAGCTTTATTTCCATGTGCATAAAATTTATGTCTAGAGTGCACAAAGGACTTGGCTGAGGACAAGTTCAATTTATTTAACAGTTGAGTTCTCAAGGAAGTCAACTCCTGCGTATGCTGCATCGCGACAAATGCTTTATTCAAACTCTCTACCTTCCGGATTTTAATTAAAAGTTTGTCAACACACTTAGTTCGTTCTTTTTGTAGGTAGGAACAGTAGCTAATAAAGTGACCGCGGATAAACGCCTTGTGAGCGTCCCAGATTATTTCAGGGGAAACTTCCGGGGTTTCATTGGTTTGGAAGTAATCAGCTAATTTAGATTTGAAATGTTCCTTAACAGTTGATGAGCCTAGTATAGAATCATTTAGCCTCCAGGTAGATGAACGTTTGTGCCTGTTCGGGAAATTTAAAGTTAGAAAAATAGGAGCATGATCGGAGTGCAACTGCGAACCTATCTCCACTTGGGAGCAGTATTTAAGTGAGGATTTGGGGAGAAAAAAATAGTCTAACCTGTGGTAGAAAGAATGTACAGATGAATAATAGGTGTAATCCAACTGAGTCGGGTTTAGGCATCTCCAAACATCTATTAAACCATACGATATTAGTAAAGATTTAAATCTACATAGTGCATTAACCGATAAAGCAGACTTCTTGGAGGAGGAATCAACCAATGGATCAATAGTTAGATTGAAATCTCCACCAATAAGAACCAAACCTTCTGAAAATGAATCTAGGAGAGCAAACGTAGACAACAGCCAGGCAATTTGACCAGTATTTGGGGCATAAAGATTCGCAAATGTGAACGTCTGATCTCCCACAGTGCCCTTCAAAAATAAATATCTGCCCTCTACATCTTGGAGATGAGATGAATAATTAAAGGGATAATTACGACGGAAGCCTATACTCACTCCTCTAGAGGCTGAGTGTGGAAGTCCGCAATGATGCCAAACAGGAAAATGTGAGAAGGAGAAATTAGGGAAATGGTTATTTTTATAATGGGTTTCCTGTAGCATTATGACATCGCAAGATGCCTTTTTAAGAGAGGAAAAAATCTGACATCTCTTAGAGGGGGAGTTAAATCCTCTGACATTATATGAAACTATCTTTAAGGACGCCATGATACAGCATTACTAGAGATTCCAAAAAAGTAGAAATATACATGTACCAACAGTAAAAAATAAACCTGTCGAAGCAATCTGACAGTTAACAGCATAACCAGTAGCATTAGCGTATATCCTAATTCAACAAATGGTTGTACAGAACGTGCATTCATGTCTATGAATATGACAGAATGTATATCAGCAGTGTCTGTAAATAACAATGGAGTGTAGAACATTAAAGTATAGTGTGGGGTAATAGCCATAATAGATTCCAAACCCACAATTTACGGACTTCACAATGGCAATATGGGTACAATTGCATAAGATAACTACTATAAGTAGAAAAATAATGAGCAGACAAGGTTATAACAGATATACATCACAGCAAGGTAAGTGAAGAAAATAAACTCTTCATATATAACTAGCTCAGAGAAAATCGAACGAATAGACGCATAAACGCATAGATCAGTCATTATCTTCCACCAATCTCCTCGGAGTCATACGATCTGATCTTTTCCTATGCCTTGGCGCTTTGAACGCTGGATTCTGCTTCCACGGAGTGGTCTGAGTGACCGGAGGGAGAGAAGCGAGATCCGTAACAAGGTCCCAATCTTCGATGTGTAAAGTAGCAATTCCCAGATGATCGTATACTTCAGCGAGATCACCCACAAACCTGTGGCCCTCCACCGAGAAGGATAGACCAAAAGGAAAGGTCCAACGATATAAAAATTTTCTTGCTTGTAGGAGATCTGTAAGTGGTTTAAGCTTCTGAAGGGTGACCGCTGCTAAATCTTGGTAAATGGAGATCACTGTGCCTTTAAATAAGAATGGTGCAGTTTCCCGAGACTTAAAGAGAATTTTATCTTTCACTTTGAAGTTAAGATATTTGCAAATTATATCTCTAGGCGGCTCGTTCCCCGTAGGCTTCGGGCGTAGTGCTCTGTGAGCTCTTTCAATAATTATTTGTTCTTCAGAATAAGTGTCTCCCAGGATAGAGCGGGATATGGACATAATGGCATCCGAAATTTCTGCTGGCGGTACCGATTCAGGGATACCACGAAAACGTAAGTTATTTCGGCGGCTACGGTTTTCTTGATCTTCAAGAGATCTAAAGATAGTATTGAATGTAAGTTGGCAAGACGAGAAGCTTTGCACAGTTGCTGCATTAAATTCTAAAATGGCCGCTTGATTATTTTCCAGGGTCTCAACCCTGTGGCCAATTTGCTTAATATCTTGTTTTATCTCTGCAATATCTTTTATAGCCGGTTCTAAGGTTCTGGTAAGTACCTGAGTGATAAAGTGTCTCGTCAATGGTAGTTCCTCAGCGGCCGAGGTGTCAGCATTTTCTCCTTCCACATCAGAGGCGTCTGCACTCGTGTCTCCTTGCTGTCTGTGAGAGGACGGCGCCATCTTGGGACCTCTCGGCGGGAGGGAGACGGCCCGTTTCTCAAAGTATTTCTCCACTTTTGCTTGTGAGGGGGTCGGAACAACGATCTCCGATGCTTCCCTCACCTTACTGCCTCCATACTTCACCATTGTGAAGTTTATGCCGCTTGTGTTAGCTTCTGTGGGTCATTGCATTTATGGAGCTCAGCGAGACACGTCCATGCAGTCTCAGCGCTAGCTCCGCCCCCAAACACAACTTATTTTTATGCGAGAAGCCCAGTGAATTTGTTATTTATTGTCCATTCAGCTTCCCTACGCAGTAGTAAACAGTCAGTCTCCACCCCTAGGGTTAATTGTAAGGGTATGTGCACACACACTAATTACGGACGTATTTCGGCCGCAAGTACCGGACCGAACACAGTGCAGGGAGCCGGGCTCCTAGCATCATAGTTATGTACGATGCTAGGAGTCCCTGCCTCGCTGCAGGACAACTGTCCTGTACTGTAATCATGTTTTCAGTACGGGACAGTTGTCCTGCAGCGAGGCAGGGACTCCTAGCATCGTACATAAGTATGATGCTAGGAGCCCGGCTCCCTGCACTGTGTTCAGTCCGGTACTTGCGGCCAAAATACGTCCGTCAATTACGGACGTAATTAGTGTGTGTGCACATACCCTAAGAGTATGTAAAAACGCCCGAAAAATCGGAAGCAGAACGCCTCCAAACATCTGCCCATTGATTTCAATAGGAAAAACGGCGTTCTGTTCCGACGGGCCTTTTTTTAAGCGGTCGTTTTGAAAAACGGCCACGTAAAAAAACAGCCGTTTTTGGAGCTGTTTTTCATAGACTCTATTGAATACAGCTCCAAAAATGGTCGTACAAAAAGCTGCGAAAAACGCGAGTGGCTTAAAAAACGTCTGAAAATCAGGAGCTGTTTTCCCTTGAAAACTGCTCCGTATTTTCAGACGTTTTTGAGTTTGCGTGTGAACATACCCTCACTCATTTTCTAAATGCAAATGTCAATACCTCGGCATACACCTACTTCTCTGATGTGTTCAATAAACAATTTGCTCCTTTACCTGACTGAACTGAATATTCGTATTCCCTAAAATTTTGAATAATTTTCTAATTGTTTTACCAATATAAAAAAAAAGAGTCTCCACAAAGACAAAAAATAACATACACAAAGAAGTCAGAATGATAGGTTATAAAATCCGATACATGATAATTGATACCTTCTATTCTTAACATCTGGTGACAGTAAGGGTATGTTCACACAAGGTCATTACGTCCGTAATTGACGGACGTATTTCGGCCGCAAGTACCGGACCGAACACAGTGCAGGGAGCCGGGCTCCTAGCATCATACTTATGTACGATGCTAGGAGTCCCTGCCTCGCTGCCGGACAACTGTCTCGTACTGAAAATATGATTACTGGGAAAACAGCTCCTGATTTTCAGACGTTTTTTAAGCCACTCGCGATTTTCGCTGCATTTTTTACGGCCAAAAACTACTCAAGAAGTGACATGCACTTCTGTTTCGCAGCCATTTTTTTTATGCGGCCGTTTTGAAAAATGTCAGTACAATGTTTGTACAGTTCTTGGAAGGAATAAATTATGTGACAATTGTATTAAGCACACATATATTCACTGTATTTTTCAGACTATAAGACGTAGTTTTTAGCAAGAATAAATCTTGCTAAAAAGTCCCTGCATCTTATAGTCTGCAGTCAAGGGATCTCGCAGCGCCGGGCCCCCTGACCGCTTCTTACTTAACCCCTTCCCGACCCACGATGTGCGGCACATCATGGAGCGGGGAGGGGATGATGTTTGGAGTGGAGCGGGCTCACGCGCTGAGCCCTCTCCATACACTGCAAGTGTCAGCTGTGTTTTACAGCTGACACGCTGCTCTAACGGCCAGGAACAGATGTCGGCGCTGTTCCTGGCCGTTTAACTAGTTAAATGCTGCGGTTAATAGCGACCGCGGCATTTATACTGGTCTTCCCATGAAGGACATTTATGACAAATCCACAGGATATGTCATAAATGTCAGATAGATGCGGGTCCCACCTCTGGAACCCGCACCTATCTCTCGAACGAGGTCCCCTAAGGGTATGTTCACACGATGAGAGGCATTTACGTGTGAAAAGACAGACTGTTGAGACGCTCGTAAATCTTGAGCTGTGCTTCATTGAGTTCAATGAAGAACAGCTCAAATTACGTGGCCGAGGCAGTCCATTTACGCGTCGTCGTTTGACAGCTGTCAAACGACAACGCGTAAATTACAGGGTGTCTGCACAGTACGTCGGCAAACCCATTCAAGTGAATGGGCAGATGTTTGCCTACGTATTGTAGCCCTATTTTCAGACGTAAAACGAGGCATAATACGCCTCGTTTACGTCTGAAAATAGGTCGTGTGAACCCAGCCTAAACTCCGTTCTATCTTACCCGGCTCTACTGTCTCCCGGCCACTTCCTGGTCAGGTGGTTGGGAGTTACGGAAACAGCCGAGTGCTTGGAGTTGCGAAAACAGCGTAGCACCGCGAGCTACGCTGTTTCCGTAACTCGGTAGCTACGAAAACAGCGTACATGGTCGAGTTACGAAAATAGCGTAACTCGCAGAGCTACGCTGTTTCCATAACTCCCATACAACTAAATAGTAGTTACGGAAACAGCGTAGCTTGCTACGCTACTTCTGTAACTGCCATTCACTACTATGGGAGTTACGGAAACAGCGTAGTTCTGCGAGTTACGCTATTTCCGTAACTGATCCATGTATTGCAGTGTATTGTACCAACTATCTAATGATCGCTGGTTCAAGTCCCTTAGGGCAACTAATAAAATGTCTAAAAAAAAAAAGTGAAATAGGAGTGTAAAAATTTTTTAAAAGTTAAAAAAAAAACCTTTTCCCATTTTTCCCCAATCACAATGTCAAAATAAAAAAAATTGTTAGCGCTGCGTCCATAAAAGACCGCAACTATTACAATATAGCAGTTGCTATTTTGTACGGTATTTTATTGCACGGTGAACGGCATAAAAAAAAAATAATAAAACCCCAGAATCTTTGATTTTGTCACGATAGCGCTAAAAAGAATGAAATAAAAAGTGATAAAAAAATCCTATGTACCAAAAAATGGTTAATAGTTGATGGCTAATAAAAACTACAGCTCGTGCCGCAAAAAATAAGCCCTCACACCGCTCAAACGATGAAAAGATATAAAAGTTATGGCTCTCAGAATGTGGTGAAACTGAACAAATTATTTTTTTTAACTAATAGTTTTTTCTTTGTAAAAGTAGTAAAATATGAATATTTTTCCTATTTTATGTTGTCTAAAACCTGGGTGCGTCTTATAGTCAGGTGCATCTTATAGTCTGAAAAATACGGTACATATGTTAATAAAATCACCCCTAAGGCCCCATACACATGGCCGTGCCCGTATTCACGGGCCACTGACAGGCGCCTGCATTCTCGGCCCATGCTCCCATACAAAAACTTGTGTCCTACAAAGTATGGGAGCACGACCCGTAAAACGCAAAAGATAGGACATGTCCTATCTTTTTGGGGTACACTTCTACGGCTCGGACACCTTCCCGTAAATAAACGGGAAGGTGTCCGTGGACAATAGAAGTGAATAGGTCCGTAATTGTGGACTGTAATTATGGTTCGCAATTATGGACGATTTTTACAGGCGTGTGTGTGGGGCCTAAGGTGTCTTTTTCCAAACTGAACAAGCCCAATTTTTCAAGCCTCTCTTTGTAAGAGACACCTCCCATCCCATTTATTCATCTAGTCACCCGCCTTTGAACCCTCTCCAGCTCTTCTTCAGTATGTCCTTTTTACAATGTATAATGAAGAGATGGTTATGTTTGCTCCCTGCAAGGAGGATTCATCCACTGAGGGACCGCAGTGGGTGGCAGCCGGCAAAGACATTGATTATTCCACAAAAATCTCAGCGCCACTGTTCCATATCCTCTCCCTTTTTTTAACTCATATGTGCGCTTTTTACAATGTGACGTCCAAATCTGAATTCCATTCTCGTGCTGCGGTTGCCGCTCCTACCAGGAATTTATAAAGGCATAATTACATTTGGATCATGGATTATTCCACTTTTATTCCATTTAATGTGTATGCAGTAATTCTATTATCGCGGTCTATGTACATTTGTTTACATTGATCAACATTAACCCCTTCCCGACATTTACCGTAAATATACGTCATGGAAAGCCAGTGCTTCCCGCAAAATGTTTGGCACCGGTTCAGAAGATGAGCCGGTGCCATCATCGTCGGATCTCAGCTGTATCTGACAGCTGACATCCGACTGTAATTGCGGGGACCGAAATTAGCTTCGATCCTGGCCATTAACCCCTTAAGTGCAGCGCTCAAACGTGATCGCTGCACTTAAGGTGTTTGCAGCTCATCGGAACCCCAGAAATGAAATTGCCGGGGTTCCGGTAGCTGCAATGGCAACCGGAGGCCTAATACTGGCCTCCTGGTCTGCCTAGCACCGAAGCCGGTCAAGATCTGCCCGGCGGCGGAGCCTGATCGGCTTCCGTAGCTGCCGGCAAGATGGCGCCGGGTCAGGAGCTGATCCGGCGTCATCAGTGGTGGAAGTCAGCTGTACTGTACAGCTGACATCCACTTGTAACGGCAGGAACCATAACTAGCTCCGATCCCTGCCATTAACCCCTTCGATGCAGCAATCGAAAGCGATTGCTGCATCGTAGCGGTTACTAGCAGATCGCTGGCGACTGGCGACTGCTGTTATGGCAACAGGAGACACAATGGTCTCCTGCTCTGCCATTACGGAAGCCGAGTTAAGCCCCGCCGGGAGGCGAAGCCTAATCGGCTTGCTGTCAGTGAATGACTGACAGATCTAATACATTGCACTACATAGGTAGTGCAATGTATTAGAAAAAAAAAAAATCTGACCGTTGGACCTTCAAGTCCCCTAGGGGGACTTGAGAAAAAGTGTAAAAAAAAAAGTGTAAAAAAAAGTATAAAAAAGTGTCAAAAAAAGTGTCAAAAATAAAAGTTTGAAAACAATAAAAGTTTCAAGTAATCAAATAAAACACAATCCCCCTTTTACTCTTATCAAGTCCTTTATTATTGAAAAATAATAATAAACAATATGTATTTGGTATCGCCACGACCGTAACGACCTGAGGTATCAAAATATTATATTATGTATTGCACGCGGTGAACAGCGTAAAAAAAAAACGTAAAAAACTTTACCAGAGTTTCTGTTTTTTGGTCACTTTGCCCTACAAATATTAGAATAAAAAGTAATCAAAAAGTCGCACGTATCCAAAAATGGTACCTATAAAAACTATAGCTCGTCCCGCAAAAAACAAGCCCTCATACACCTCCGTCGACAAAAAAATAAAAAAGTTATGGTTCTCACAACTTGGCGACAGAAAAAATACATTCGTTTTACAAAAGTAATTTTATTGTGCAAAAAGTTGTAAAACATAAAAAAGTGCTATAAATTAGGTATCGCCGGAATCGTACTGACCCGCAGAATAAAGTTAACATGTAATTTATAACGCATGGTGAACGCTGTATAAAAAAAACGAAAAAAGCTGTGCCAGAATTGCGTTTTTTTGTTTACCTGAAATAGGATAAAAGGTGATCAAAAAGTCGCATGTACCCCAAAATGGTGCCAATAGTAACTACAGCTCGTCCCGCAACAAACCAGCCCTCATACCACTACGTCTATGAAAAATAAAATTAGTTATGGCTACAATAAGTCAGGAAATAAAAAAATATGCAGTTGTGCCCGAGGGGAACATTTCTTCTGTTTCAAGAGGCGATTTATCAAGGACCTAAAATTAGGGAACCAGGAAGGGGAGAGCCCAAACATATCCGCTGGAAGCGACGGTGCCCGTATTATACCAGGACAACACTTTCCCAGCAAAATTCCCCAAACTACAAAGGTGCGGAGTGTGGACCAAAAGGGGGATAAGAAATGACACCATTTATCAGTGCGACACTGGTGTGTTACAGCGTAACACACATCTATGGATTATTTTATTATTATTTTTTACCCCATTATAATACCACCTGACTATGCCCCTTATATACTCCGCCCCGGTAACATGTACCCCCACATTATAAATGGAAACACCAGCAATACTCAAACAAATATAGTACCAAGCTCTCCAAAAGCCAAATGGTGCTCCCTCGGCTCTGAACCCTACAGCGTGCCCAAACAGCAGTTTCCTTCAACATATACGGCATCGTCATACCCGGGAGAACCCTTTTAACAATTTTTGGGGTGTGTGTCTCCAGCGTTATAAGCTTGGCATGACGTATTTACCACTGAATGGTATATCTAGGGAAAAATATAAATTTTTAATTTGCACCATCCGCAGTGCATTCATTTATGGAAAAGACCTGTGGGGTGAAAATGCTCACTACACCCCTTAATAAATGCCTTGAGGGGTGCAGTTTCCATAATTGGGTCACTTCTCAGGGGTTTCTTTTTATTATTTCACATCTGAGCCTCTGCAGTTGTGAACCAATACTTTGTAAATCGCCAAATTAGGCCTCCACTCCGCATGGTACTCTTCACTCCTGAGCCCTGTCATATGTCCAGGCAAAAGATTAGGGTCACATGTAGGGTGTTTCTAAAACCGAGAAACACCGCATAATAATTAGAGAGCTGTCTTGTTATGGTGGCACAAGCCGGGAATCACATATTGGCATATCTATGGAAAAAAATCAAATTTTTACTCTGCAACATCGAGTGCACACTAATTTCTACAAAACACCTGCAGGGTTAAAATGCTTACTACACCCCTTGGTAAATGCATTGAGGGGTGTAGTTTCCAAAATGGCGTCACTTCTGGGGGGTTTCCACTGTTTTGGGCCCACAGGCGCCCAGAAACCAATCCAGCAACATCTGCACTCCAAATGGCGGTCGTTCCCTTCTGAGCCCTGCCGTTTGCCCAAACAGCAGTTTATGACCACATATGGGGTATTGCCGTACTCGGGAGAAATTGCTTTACAAATGTTGGTTTCTTTTTTTCCTTTATTTGTTGAGAAAATGAAAAAATTTGCACTAAAGGTACGTCTTATTGAAGAAAAAGGATTGTTTTTATTTTCACTGCCCAATTCTAATAAGTTCTATGAAACATCTGTGGGGTCAAAACGCTCACTAGACCCCTAGATGAATTCCTCAAGAGGTGTAGTTTCCTAAATGGAGTCACTTTTTGGGCGTTTTCATTGTTTTGTCCCCTCAGGGGCTTTGCAAATGTGACATGGCCTCCGCAAATCATTCCTGCTAAATGTGATCTCCAAAAGCCAAATAGCGCTCTTTCCCTTCTCAGCCACGCCGTGTCTCCAAACAACCGTTTATTACCACATGTGGGGTATTGTTTTACTCGGGAGAAATTGCTTTACAAATTTTGCGGTGCTTTTTCTCCGTCAGTCCTTGTGGAAATGATAAAAAATTAGCTAAACCTACATTTTCTTTGAAAAAATTTAGATTGTCATTTTCAGGGCCTACTTCCAATAATTTATGCAAAAAACCTGTGGGGTCAAAACACTCACTATACCCCTAGATAATTTCCTCAATGGGTGTAGTTTCCAAAATGGGGTCACTTGTGGGGGGTTTCCACTGTTTTGTCCCCTCAGGGGCTTTGTAAATGTGACATGGCCTCCGCAAACCATTCCTGCTAAATTTGAGCTCCAAAAGCCAAATAACCCTCTTTCACTTCTAAGCCCTGCCGTGTGTCCAAACAGCCGCTTATTACCACATGTGGGGTATTGTTTTACTCGGGAGAAATTGCTTTACAAATTTTGCAGTGCTTTTTCTCCTTTAGTCCTTGTTGGAAATGAGAAAAAAAATCACTAAACCTACATTTTCTTTGAAAAAATTTAGATTTTAATTTTCACGGCCTACTTCCAATAATTTCTGTAAAAAACCTGTGCAGTCAAAATGCTCACTACACCCTTAGATAATTTCCTTGAGGTGTGTAGTTTCCCAGATGGGGTCACTTTTGGGGGATTTTCACTGTTTTGGCACCGCAAGAGCCCTTCAAACCTGACATGGTGCCTAAAATATATTCTAACAATAATAAGGCCCCAAAATCCACTAGGTGCTCCTTTGCTTCGGATGCCGGTGCTTCAGTCCATTAGCACGCTAGAGCCACATGTGGGATATTTCCTAAAACTGCAGAAACTGGGCAACAAATATTGAGTTGCATTTCTCTGGTAAAACCTTCTGTGTTATAAAAAAAATTGTATTAAAAATGTATTTCTGCAAAAAAATATTAAATTTGTAAATTTCACCTCTACTTTGCTTTAATTCCTGTGAAATGTGTAAAGGGTTAAGACATTTTCTAAATGCTGTTTTGAATACTTTGAGGGGTGAAGTTTTTAAAATGGGGTGACTTTTTGGGGGTTTCTAATATATAAGGCCCTCAAAGCAACTTCACAACTGAACTGGCCCCTGTAAAAATAGCCTTTTGAAATTTTCTTGAAAATGTGAGAAATTGCTGCTAAAGTTCTAAGCCTTGTGATGTCATAGAAAAATAAAAGGATGTTCAAAAAACGATGCCAATCTAAAGTAGACACATGGGGGATGTTAATTAGCAAGAATTTTGTGTATTATAACTGCCTGTCTTACAAGCAGATACATTTAAATTGAGAAAAATGCTAATTTTTGCAATTTTTCGCTAAATTTTGGTGTTTTTCACAATTATATACTGAACATATTGAGCAAATTTTGCCAGTAACTTAAAGTGCAATGTGTCATGAGAAAACAATCTCAGAATCGCTTGGATAGATGAAAGCATTCCGTAGTTATTACCACATAAAGTGAAACATGTCAGATTTGAAAAATGAGGCTCTGTCAGGAAGGTCAAAAGTGGCTAAAGAGGGAAGGGGTTAAATTTAATCTACCATTTTCTTGCCCATTTTAACAAATAAGCTGAGTTTTGAGTATCCTACAAAGTTTTGTACCAACAAAAACTGATATTTTACATTTAATCCAATTCCTAAGGTCATCAATAAAAAGATAAAAAGTAATTGGGCCAAACACAGATCCTTGAGGTACCCCACTGTTGACATCAGCCCATATTGAGTCTGCACCATTTATAATGAATCTTTGTTTTCTGCCTCTTAACAAACTCTTTACCCATGCACATATGTTGTCCCCCAGTCCCTGCATCTGTAGTATGACACTATTGTGAGGTTCATTATCAAATGCATTTGCAAAATCCATATATATCCCATTATTTAGCCGCAGTACAAATATCCAGATTAACAAAGGAGTTCATTTTGTCCATATCTGTTCCCTTTCTGTCTGGTGAATGGCTGAGTGGGTGGGGCAGACAGGGCAGAGGGGGAGGCTTTTGTCGTATCCAGTTGCATTAAGATGGTCATACACTTTGATAACAGTTAGCTGAATGCTCAGTGTTTTAAATGGGGAGATTATCTCCTGCGGGAAGAAAGGATCAGGCATGTTGAAATCCAACATGCCTAAGCCTATTCTCCCTTAGACACCTATATACACATTATATCAGGGGTCTCAAGCACGCGGCCTGTGGGCCGCATGCGGCCCCTGGTGCTGTCATCTGCGGCCCGCGGGACACAGAGCCGCTAGACTCTGGAATTCCCTGACATTGCTGTCCACATATGAACAGCGAAGTCTGGGGCTTCCCCAGAGCGGAGTCCCGAGCAGAGCGCTAGTACAGGCTCTGCTCCGGGACTCTGTGGAATACCCTGACATCGCTGTCCATATATGGACAGTGTGTCAGGGTCTTCCCCAGAGCGGAGTCCCGAGCAGAGCGCTAGTACAGGCTCTGCTCCAGGACTCTGTGGAATTCCCTAGAGCAAGAGTCCCAGTGATGTCAGGACCACAGCTGGAGTCCCAGGAAGAGCCTACTAGCGCTCTGCCCGGGACTCCAGCTCTAGGGTTGCCCCTGACATCTCTGTCCATATATGGACAGTGATGTCAGGAGCAGAGCTGGAATCCCAGGCAGAGTGCTAGAAGCGGCTCTGCTCCGGTACTCCAGCTCTGGGCAAGCCCCTGACATCACTGTGGCAGCATCTGTGGAGGGCACTGTGGCAGCATCTGCGGAGGGCACTGTGGCGGCATCTACGGAGGGCACTGTGGCAGCATCTGCGGATGGCACTGTGGCAGCATCTACGGAGGGCACTGTGGCAGCATCTACAGAGGGCAGTGTGGCAGCATCTACAGAGGGCACTGTGGCAGCATCTACAGAGGGCACTGTGGTAGCATCTACAGAGGGCACTGTGGCAGCATCTACAGAGGGCACTGTGGCAGCATCTACAGAGGGCACAGTGGCAGCATCTACAGAGGGCACTGTGACAGCATCTACAGGGGGCACTGCGGCAGCATCTACAGAGGGCACTGCGGCAGCATCTACAGAGGGCACTGCGGCAGCATCTACAGAGGGCACTGCGGCAGCATCTACAGAGGGCACTGCGGAAGCATCTACAGAAGATTCTGCGGCAGCATCTACTGAAGACTCTGCGGCAGCATCTACAGAAGACTCTGCGGCAACATCTACAGAAAACTCTGCGGCAGCATCTACAGTGGGCACTGCGGCAGCATCCACAGAGGGCACTGCGGCAGCATCCACAGAGGGCACTGCCGCAGCATCCACAGAGGGCACTGCCGCAGCATCCACAGAGGGCACTGCCGCAGCATCCACAGAGGGCACTGCGGCAATAATTTTAGGTTGTATCAAATTTGAAAGTAATGCGGCCCGTCAACTTCCCATTTTTTCTATATGCGGCCCACTTACCCTGCCGAGTTTGAGACCCCTGCATTAGATAGTTGTTCGGTCACGGTGAAAATGGCAGGTTCAGAAATAGCCTGAGAAGGGAATAAATTCAAAACACAACAATAGTTTACTAAAAAGGCATTAGCCCCATTAGAGACCCAGCCCTCCTCTAACAGGAAATTTAAAATGTAACTTTTATTTAGTCATATTAATAAGTAATAACCAGTGATAGGGTCATATATAAAGTGAATATTAAAATAAACTGGGTGCCACAGGTTTATTATTATACGATGGCAGAACTTATAAGGCGCTGCATAAACCTCTTAGTAATACATTAGGGTCTGGACTTCTGGACCTCTTGCACCTATATTTTTGTGAATACCCTGGCACAGGGCTTATTAACCCCTTAATGACCGCCCATACTCCTTTTCATGGCGGTCATTAAGGGTACTTATGCGAAAGCGCTGTGAAAAGGCGGCGCTGTGACATAAGCCTGACACGGTATCCCGTACCAGCTAGAGCAGGGCTCCTGCTTTAACGGGCGGGATTGAAGTTAGCTTTGATCCCGCCCATTCAACCTCTTAGATGACACTGTCAATAGCAACCACGGCATCTAAGTGGTTTCATAGGGAGGGGGCTCCCTCTGTCACTCCATCAGAGTGCCGGTGATTTTTATGGCAGCCAGGGGCCCTACAAAGGCCACTAGGTCCACCTTCAGTATATAACTTTTAGGCCCTGTCAGTTTTATACTAACATGCATAATACACTGCAATACAGTAGTTACATAGTTGATAAAATTTAAAAAAGACACGAGTCCATCAAGTCCAACCTATAATCCAACCGTGAAAGCAAAAACCAACATGAGGTTGATGCCAATTGCCAATTAGGAGAAAATGTCCTCCCTAACTTCAAATATGGCAATCAGAATGAATCCCTGAATCAACGTCACATCTCCAGAATCTAGTATTCATAACCTGTAATATTATATTTTTCAAGAAAGAGATCAAGGCCCTTCTTCAACTTGTTTAAAGAATCAACCATCACAACATCTTGTGGCAAGAGAGTTCCATAGTCTCACTGCTCTCACAGTAAGGCGAAATTCACACGTTCACAAATTCAGCATTTTTTTTGTTCGCTGCAGTACCGTGTGTCATCTGTATTTGGTGCGTGGCTGCGTGATTTTCGCGCATATGGCATCGTTATGACACTCTGTTTTTATGTTTAGAAACAGAAATGAAGGAGGTGGTTTTATTTTTCCCTTCATTTCTTTAACAACTGTTGCATGAATCACGCGCAGCACACGGAAGTGCATCCGTGTGCCGCGCGTGATTTTCACGCACCCATTGACATCAATGGGTGCGTGATGCGCGAAAAACGCTCAACTATAGGACATGTCGTGAGTTTTACGCAGCGAACACACACTGTGTGAAAATCACAGACTGTCTGAACGGCCCCATTGAGTTACATAGGTCCGTGCGACGCGCGTAAAAATCACGCGCGTATCACGGACGTTAAATACGCTCGTGTAAATAAGGCCTAAAGGATCCCAGTCTGTGATGGTGGTGACAGCTTCTTGTTCTTGTTACAGGCCTAGGTGTAAAAAAATCATTAGAAAGATCTCTGTACCGTCCAATTATACAGGGTGGGCCATTTATATGGATACACCTAAATAAAATGGGAATGGTTGGTGATATTAACTTCCTGTTTGTGGCACATTAGTATATGGGAGGGGGGAAACTTTTGAAGCTGAGTGTTGACTATGGCGGCCATTTTGAAGTCGGCCATTTTGTATCCAACTTTAGTTTTTTCAATGGGAAGAGGGTCATGTGACACATCAAACTTATCGAGAATTTCACAAGAAAAACAATGGTGTGCTTGGTTTTAACGTTACTTTATTCTTTCATGAGTTATTTACAAGTTTCTGACCACTTATAAAATGTGTTCAAAGTGCTGCCCATTGTGTTGGATTGTCAATGCAACCCTCTTCTCCCACTCTTCACACACTGATAGCAACACTGCAGAAGAAATGCTAGCACAGGCTTCCAGTATCCGTAGTTTCAGTTGCTGCACATCTCGTATCTTCACAGCATAGACAATTGCCTTCAGATGACCCCAAAGATAAAAGTCTAAGGGGGTCAGATCGGGAGACCTAGAGGGCCATTCAACTGGCCCACGACGACCAATCCACTTTCCAGGAAACTGTTCATCTAGGAATGCTCGGACCTGACACCCATAATGTGGTGGTGCACCATCTTGCTGCAAAAACTCAGGGAACGTGCCAGCTTCAGTGCATAAAGAGGGAAACACATCATCATGTAGCAATTTCAGATATCCCGTGGCCTTGAGGTTTCCATTGATTGTCTATGCTGTGAAGATACGAGATGTGCAGCAACTGAAACTACGGATACTGGAAGCCTGTGCTAGCATTTCTTCTGCGGTGTTGCTATCAGTGTGTGAAGAGTGGGAGAAGAGGGTTGCATTGACAATCCAACACAATGGGCAGCACTTTGAACACATTTTATAAGTGGTCAGAAACTTGTAAATAACTCATGAAAGAATAAAGTAACGTTAAAACCAAGCACACCATTGTTTTTCTTGTGAAATTCTCGATAAGTTTGATGTGTCACATGACCCTCTTCCCATTGAAAAAACTAAAGTTGGATACAAAATGGCCGACTTCAAAATGGCCGCCATGGTCAACACCCAGCTTGAAATGTTTCCCCCCTCCCATATACTAATGTGCCACAAACAGGAAGTTAATATCACCAACCATTCCCATTTTATTTAGGTGTACCCATATAAATGGCCCACCCTGTATATTTGTACATTGTAATTAGAGCGCCCCTAAGCCGTCTTTTTCCTAAACTGAATAGCCCCAAGTTTGATAACCTTTCTTTGTACTGCAATCCACCCATTCCCTTAATTACATTGGTTGACCTTCATTGCACCCATTGTAGTTCAGCCATGTCCATCTTATACACAGGTGCCTAAAATTGTACACAATATTCCATGTGTGGTCTGACCAGTGATTTGTATAGAGGCAAAACTGTGTTCTCTTCATGAGCATCTATGCCTCTTTTGATGCATCCCATGATTTTATTTGCCTTGGCAGCAGCTGCCGTGCACTAGTTGCTAAAGGTAAATGTACTGTCCACCAATATCCCCAAATAGAGATGAGTGAACCGGGACAACCGAACCCGGTTTCGGTCCGAACATCGCGAAAAGTTCGGTTCGCAGCGAATCCGAACTTCACCGGTTTTGGCCGAACACGTTTTGACCGAACCGGGCAAAACGGCGGGCAGAAAAAACATTACAAAAATATTATACTAATCAGCAGCCACTTGTCTCCATCAATCACTGATAGAGAAAAGAGGCTGCTGATTAAAAATAAAATAAAAAGCATTTCATACGTACCCGGTCGGTGTCTTGGTGACGAGTCCCTCTTCTTCCTCCAGTCCGACCTTCTTTCCTGACGCGGCAGCCTGTGATTGGCTGCAGAGGCCGCTGCAGCCTGTGATTGGCTGCAGAGGCCGCTGTAGCCTGTGATTGGCTGCAGAGGCCGCTGCAGCCTGTGATTGGCTGCAGAGGCGGTCACGTGGGATGAAGCGTCATCCCTGGAGGCCGGCCTTCTGACGTCATCCTGACGTGCGTGACCGCCACTACAGCCTGTGATTGGCTGCAGCGGCGACATGGATGAAACGTCATCGCTGGAGGCCGGACAGGAGGAATGTAAGTATGAACGTATTTATTTATTTTTTTATTACATTAAAATTTTATTTTCCGCGTGCCGAGCATGGTACTGTCAAGGTTGCTGAAAGAGTTAGGGCAGCCCATTAACTCTTTCAGCACCCTGGACAGTACCATGCTCGGCGCACGGAAATTACAAGTTCGGTCAGAACTAGTTCGGTCCGAATCAAACTTTTTCGTGAAATTCAGCGAACCAGCCGAACCGAACTTCTCATAAGTTCGCTCATCTCTATCCCCAAATATAGTAGTTTTACCATTTAATGCATAATTGTAAAATGTGTTTCCTCGGCCCAAGTGCATAACTTTACATTTATTCACATTAAACATCATTTGCCATTTCTCTGCCCAAACCTCCAGCTCAGGTTTGCCAACCTCTACTTCAGTAATTTCTGGACAATTAAGCTAAAAATCACGGAGACCAAAATTTTTACGGACACATAGCAAAATGAAGAGTAAGGTCTCGTGTGCACGGCCGTAGCCGTGTGCACGTCCTGTGATTACGGACATGTACGGACGCAGACTTTCACCCGCATTTGCGGGCCATGCTCCCATTATAAAGTATAGGAGCACGGTCCGCAAATTAAAAAAATATATTTTTAATATATATTTATATTTTTATATTATTTATATATTATTTAAATATATATTTATATTTTTATATTTTTTGCCATTCATTTCTACGCCCGGAGACTTACCTGTAAATATACGAGAAGGTGTCCGTGGGCTATAGAAATAAATGGATGCATATTTTGATCCACAATTACGGATCTGTAATTGCGCATCAAAATTACGGCATGGGGCCTTGGTGATCATAAAGAGCATAAGTAGCACCTTTTTATAAGTGATCACCCGAGTGGGATAGCGAAGATGAGTGCGGGCACAACTCATGTTGAATTAAAAAAAACTATTAAAGTAATACAATTGAGATATTAATAATATATTTTTTTAAAAACAGGCCATTGTTGTACCAAGGACCTTTCACATATGAGGTAAATGTGCTAACCACTACAATACAGAGACTGTGATACTCAAGGTATCTTGACAGTGTTATATAAACTTTCCAACCAATACAAGTCAGTCGGGTACTCACTCTAGTAGTCTCCTGCCAGCCGGAGACAGAGAGAGACAGTCAGTCACGGTGTTGGATGGTGGAGTCTGCTGCGGGTCAGGGACTGGCACTGCAGGCTGCTGCCTGTGCTGGGACTGGAATGGGACTCACCAATCACAGCCACTTTTGTAGCTTTCCCACTTAGTGAGGGAATGCTGCAAGCAGGGCTGTGATTGGTGAGTTCGACTCACTCTTTCCACCCCTACGAGGTCCCTCACTGGTCTCGGTCTATCGTGACGTGAGGTCAGGTGACCTTTCCCCACCCGACCTCAGTCAGACAGAGAGCCTACTCCCTTCTTCTTTGCACTTGTAAATTATGGCGCATGCACAGTGCAAAGTTTTGGCGGGGATTCGGGGAAGTTAAGAAAATCAGTGTTTTTTTCGGCCGGACACTACAGACGGCAGAAAAAAAGACCTGATTTTTGCAGACTGTCCGTAAATTTACGGACGGTTGGCAACCCTGCTCCAGCTTCCCCAAATGTTACATTATCCTCCTCTGTGCTGATTACTTTACAGAGCTTAGTATCATCTGCAAATACTGAAAACATACTCTGTAAACCCTCTACAAGGTCATTAACCACTTAACGCCCTATGACATCGTATTACGTCATGGGCGTTGACCTGTTAACGCGAATTGCTGTACTATTATGGCATCATGTTAACAGTTTTAGAGCAGTGACAGCTTAACGACATCCCCAGCTACAAGGCCAGGACCGGAGCTAGCCTCCGATCCGGCCAATTAACCCCTGAGATACAGTGTAAAGGATCTGCCAGACACAGCTTCTGTGTCGACGTCCGTGGTTAATCAGTCTGCACCTGCTCCTAAGTCTGATAGAGTGACTCGATCTGCTACCACTCAGGCTGGGAGGCTGAGGAGTGAGAGAGCCTATCACAGCCTGGCCAGACAGAGCTAGCTCCCGCCCTCTGTCTATTTATACCTTAATTTCCTGCTCCTCCTTTGCCTGTGATTCTGTCTGGTCTCCTGGCTCTGCTGCTACTGCTAGTACTATTTACCTCTGCTTCATATTGACCCTGGCTTTACTGACTACTCTCCTGCTCTGCGTTTGGTACCTCGTACACTTCTGGTTTGACTCGGCTCGTTCATTACTCTTGTTGCTCACGGTGTTGCCGTGGGCAACTGCCCCATTTCCCTTAGCTTCTGTGTACCCTTGTCTGTTTGTCTGTCGTGCACATATTGAGCATAGCGAACGTCGCCCAGTTGTACGCCGTCGCCTAGGACGGGCCGTGCAAGTAGGCAGGGACTGAGTGGCGGGTAGATTAGGGCTCACCTGTCTGTCTCCCTAACCCATCATTACATACAGCTCTCAAAAGCGCTGCATCTATGGGATTACTAGCCGATCGCCGGGGTACCGGTGGTTGCTTTGGCAACCGGAGGCCTAACAATGGTCTTTTGTCTGCCAAGTACGGAACTCTGTTATGTCCCGCCCAGAAGCAAATAGAAGATGGCACGTGCTCAGAAGTACGTGATTCCTGCCATCAACCTCTTAGATGCCGTGATCGCTTTTGATAGTGGTTAATAGCCGATCGGCATCCCTGCAACGCGACCGCGGGGGTGCTGATGGTTGCTATGCTATGGTAACTGGAGGCCTAACAATGGCTACCTGGTCTGCCAAGTACGGAAGCCCATTAGGTTCTGCCTGGAGGCGGAGCCTAATAGGCTTGGTGTCAGTGTATGACTGACAGCTCTAATGCATTACACTACGTGGGTAGTGCAATGTATTAGAATAAAGAACAGAGTTGCAGGCCTTCAAGTCCCCTAGTGGGACTAAAAATAGTTTAAGAAAGTTAATAAAAATGTTGTACAAAAGTCTAAAAATAAATGTTATATGTTAAAAAAACAAAAACTGCCTTTTTTCCTATAATAAGATTTTATTATAGGAAAAAGTGATAACGTTAAAAAAAAGTACACATATTTGGTAACACCGAGGTTTGTAACGACCCAAACTATAAAACATGTTATTTTTCCCATACGGAGAAGAAGAAAAAAAGACAGAATCGCTATTTTTTGTTCACCACACATCCCAAAACATAGAATAAAAAGTGATAAAAAAAATCCCATATACCTCAAAATGGTACCAATGAAAATTACAGATTGTCCCGCAACAAATAAGCCCTCACACAGCTCTGGTGGCGAAAAAATTATAAAGTTCTGGCTCTATAAATATAAATGGTGACAAAATATGTGCAGAGTGTGTTCCAAAAGCAAATAAGATAGGGCACCATTTATCAGTGCAACACTGGCCACATATCTGTGGATCATTATTTATTTACTGCATTATTATACCACCGTATTAAACCCTGATGTACTATGCCCAGCTTAAACATGTCCCCACATCATAAACTGATTACCAGTAAAACCCCAAACAGAACTACTAATAAGTAAAATCTGCGCTCAAGAAGCAAAATTGTGCTCCCTCCCTTCTGAACCCTACAGTGTGCCCAAACAGCAGTTTACGTCCACATACATGGCATCGGCATAGCCCAGAGTACTCGCTTAACAGTTTATGAGATATTTGTCTTCAGTGGTACAAACTGGGCACAACATATTGTGCACTAAAATGGCATATCAGTGAAAAATTGCAATTTTCACTTTGCACCATCCGCTGCGCATTAATTTCTAATGATAAAACACCTGTGGTATAAAGGATCTGCCAGGCACAACTTCTATGTATACGCCCATAGGTAATCAGTCTGCACCTGAGTCTATGTCTCTGAGACTGACTCCATCTTCCACCACTCAGGATGGCAGGCTTAGGAGTGGGAGAGCCTATCGCAGCCTGGCCAGACGGAGCTAGCTCCCGCCCTCTGTCTATTTATACCTGCCTTTCCTGTTCCTCCTTTGCTTGTGATTCTTCTCGTGTGGTTTCCTGGCCCAGCTACAGCTTCTAATTATTTGATCCTGCTCCATACTGACCCTGGCTTACTGACTACTCTCCTGCTCTGCGTTTGGTACCTCGTGCACTCCTGGTTTGACTCGGCTCGTTCACCACTCTTGTTGCTCACGGTGTTGCCGTGGGCAACTGCCCCATTTCCCTTAGCCTTTTGTACCCTTGTCTGTTTGTCTCGTGCACTTACTGAGCGTAGGGACCGCCGCCCAGTTGTACCCCGTCGCCTAGGGCGGGTCGTTGCAAGTAGGCAGGGACAGAGTGGCGGGTAGATTAGGGCTCACTTGTCCGTTTCCCTACCCCCGTCATTACATAATCACAAACCCATATACCTAGTCTACCCTGGTCCCTGACACTACTATGGACCCCCTTGAGACCCTGACCCAGCAAATGCAGGGTCTCTACCTACAGGTCCAGGCCCTGGCTCAGAGGGTCAACCAGCCTGACGCTACCATGGTAGTGCCCCTCACCTCACCTCTTGAACCCCACCTCAAGTTGCCTGACCGGTTCTAAGGGGACCGGAGGACTTTTCTCTCCTTTCGGGAGAGTTGTAGGCTCTACTTTCGCTTAAAGCCTCACTCCTCAGGTTCTGAGAGCCAGCGGGTGGGTATAATTATGTCCCGGCTCCAGGAAGGGCCCCAAGAGTGGGCCTTCTCCTTGGCTCCTGACGCCCCTGAACTTTCCTCCGTTGATCGTTTCTTTTCTGCTCTCGGACTCATTTATGACGAGACTGACAGGACTGCCTTTGCCGAGAGTCAGCTGGTGACCTTATGTCAGGGTAAGAGACCTGTTGAGGAGTATTGTTCTGACTTTATTTAAGAAGTGGTGCGTAGCTTCTCGGTGGAATGACCCTGCCTTAAGGTGCCAGTTTAGGTTGGGTCTGTCGAACGTCCTGAAAGACCTGCTAGTTAGCTATCCCTCTTCTGACTCCCTAGACCAGGTTATGGCTTTAGCGGTACGACTTGACCGACGTCTCAGGGAACGACAACTTGAACGTTTTTGTGTTTTCCCCTCTGACTCCCCCATGATGCCTCCCGAGGTCCCGTTGCTTCGCTCTTCCACGGAAGACTAGGAGGTACCTATGCAACTCAGGGCCTCCGTGTCCCCCCGACAACGTAGAGAGTTCCGCAGGAAGAATCGTCTCTGCTTCTATTGTGGGGATGACAAGCATCAAGTGAACACCTGTCCTAGGCGTAAGAATAAGCAGCCGGAAAACTTCCGCGCCTAAGTGATCATCGGGGAGGTCACTTGGGTGCACAGGTATTTCCCGTAAATATGAAACGTAATAAAATCTTGCTTCCCTTTCAGGTCTCATTTGGTGGTAGGTCTGCTACCGGCAGTGCCTTCGTGGATTCAGGGTCTTCTGCTAATATCATGTCTGTGGAATTTGCTATGTCTCTAGCTATGCCTTTGATTGATTTGCCTAAACCTGTCCCGGTAGTGGGTATCGACTCCACTCCTCTTGCTAATGGTTATTTTACCAGGAGCTAAGCTCCCTAAGGGTAGGATATTTAATCTTTCTTGTCCAGAACGTGAAGCCATGAGAGAGTATATCCAGGAATGCCTGGCCAAGGGTTACATTCGCCCCTCTACTTCTCCGGTAGGTGCTGGCTTCTTCTTCGTAGGGAAGAAGGATGGTGGTCTTAGGCCATGCATTGACTACCGTAACTTGAATAAGGTCACTGTAAGGAACCAGTATCCCCTTCCTTTGATTCCTGATCTCTTTAATCAGGTTCAGGGGGCCCAATGGTTCTCTAAGTTTGATCTACGGGGGGCTTATAACCTTATCCGCATCAAAGAGAGGGATGAGTGGAAGACTGCGTTTAACACGCCCGAAGGTCATTTCGAATACCTCGTCATGCCCTTTGGGTTGTGTAATGCTCCTGCGGTCTTCCAGAATTTCATAAATGAGATTTTAAAGAGATTACCTGGGGGTATTTCTTGTAGTGTACCTTGATGACATACTGGTGTTATCCAAGGACTTGTCCTCCCACATTGAGCATGTCAGGAAGGTGCTCCAGGTCCTTCGGGAAAACAAACTGTTTGCGAAAACTGAAAAATGTGTGTTTGGGGTACAGGAGATACCATTTTTGGGTCAAATCCTCACTCCTAATGAATTCCGCATGGACCCCGCCAAGGTCCAGGCTGTGGCGGAATGGGTCCAACCTGCCTCCCTGAAGGCGTTACAGTGTTTCTTGGGGAATGCTAATCAGGGCCGCCATCAGGAATTTCAGGGCCCCCTACAGCTACATTTTCTGGGCCCCCCTACCGTGGCACCGCCTGTTAACGGTACTCCGTCCAGTACTATATCATGGTACCCAGGGCCGCCATCAGGGGGGGTATTAGGGGTACTGATGTGAGAGGACCGGCCAAACCTAATTGAAAGGGGGGCCCGGCAAACTGCCGCGACTTGCCTTTGGTAGAAAAAAAACAGGCCCCTGCAATGGGGCCCGTTTTTTTCACCAAAAGAATGTCATGAGCTGCGGGCCCCCCTTTCAATTAGGTTTGGCCGGGCCTCTCACATCAGTACCCCTAATACCCCCCCTGATGGCGGCCCTGGGTAGCATGGGGGCCGTCAAACACCGCCGCCCGTGCGACCGATCACGCGCAACCGCAAACTCCCGCGCATGCGCACCGGCGACCGCCTGGAACCGCGCACCGAATTTTGAGGCAGATTTTGACCTGCCCACACTATCTTGCTGCGTTTTTTGCTCGCGGCGATTGAGGACAGCAGACAAAAAACGCAGCGAAAAATGCATTTTCTGCCTCCCATTGATTTAGATGGGAGGTCAGAGGCGGAACCGCGGCAAGAAAGGACGTGCTGCTTTTTCTTTTTTCCGCGACTGGCTCCCATTGATTTCAGATTAAATCAATGGGAGGCGGTTTTGGAAGTTTTTTGGTGCTGATTCTGACGCAGCGTCCGAGTCAATATCAAGGCCCAAAAACTCTGTGAACTGGGCCTTATTGTTAGGGCTTATTCAGATGAACGTGTAATACATCCGTGCAACGTGCGTGATTTTCACGCGCCTCGCACGGACCTGTGTTAGTCTATGGGGCCGTGCAGACTGTCAGTGATTTTCATGCAGCGTGTGTCCGCTGCGTAAAACTCACGACATGTCCGATATTTGTGCATTGTTCGCGCATCACGCACCCATTGAAGTCAATGGGTGCGTGAAAATCACGCCCAGCACTTCCGCAGCCGTATAAACTATGAATGAAAACAGAAAAGCACCACGTGCTACAAACATACAAACAGAGTGTCATAATGATGGCGGCTGCGCGAAAGTCACGCAGCCGCGCATCATACGCTGCTGACACACGGAGCTGTTATGGACCTTTTGCAAGCGCAAAACGCCACGTTTTTGCGCGCGCAAAAAGCACACGCTTGTGTAAATCCGGCCTTAGGGTAGGAACACACTAGGCATGAACACTGCGGATTTTATGCAACACATTTTATTGTGGAAAATCCGTAGCGTATCACAGTCGCAGCAGAGTGGATGAGGTTTGAACAAATCTCATCCACACGCTGCAAAAATAATGGACCTGCCGTGTGGCTTTTTAAGCCGCAGCGTGTCAATGTATTCTGTGGAATCGCTGCTCCTCTGTTGCGGAAATGCTGCGGTTCTGCCGCAAAAATCACACAAGAGAAGAAAAAAAAGGTACTTTTTTAAATTGATAAAGTTTAGACTTACCCCGGCCGTAGTCCTGGTGACGCGATCCTCTATTCTTAGCGCAGCCCGGCCTCCTGTCATGACGTTTCATCCCATGTGACTGCTGCAGCGGTCACATGGTCTACAGCGTCATCCCAGTAGGCGGGGCTACGTTCAGAAGAGAGAGATGCGTCACCAGGACTACAGCCCTGGCAAGTCTAAACTTTTTTTTCCCTGCAGGATTCCCGCAGCGGACATGCCTCCCGAAACCTGCGCCACTATTTGGTGCGGTTTTGCTGGCAGAATTCCCTGCGGCTACCGGGGCGGATAAGCTGTGTAGTTTTACTCAGCATATCCGCCTAGTGTGTCCCTTATGATGTCGCTCCTGGAGCTGCTGCCGGTCTCTAAATAGGCAATTGGTTCAGTAGAATTTTGAATTATTTTTTTTGTGAACCAGCTTAAAAAAATACAAAACTTTTGTGTTAGTGCCTGTTCACATCACTGTTCGCTTCCGCTCTGGGGTTCCGTCTGAGGTTTCTGTCGGGTGAACCCCGCAACGGAAAGTGAAAGTGATAGCACAGCTTCCGTTTCCATCACCATTAGCGCAGTCGACTGCGCTATTAATTCCGTCCGAAAACCAGCCGGAATGGTGACGAACCACCGCTCCGGGGTTCCGTCTGAGGTTTCTGTCGGGTGAACCCAGCAACGGAAAGTGAAAGTGACAGCACAGCTTCCGTGATCTCAATGGTGACGGAAACATCGCTAATGGTTTCCGTTCGTCACCATTCCGGCAACACAGCTTATCCGCCCCGGTAGCCGCAGGGAATTCCGCCAGCAAAACCGCACCAAATAGTGGCGCAGGTTTCGTGAGGCATGTCCGCTGCGGGAATCCTGCAGGGAAAAAAAAGTTTAGACTTACCCCGGCCGTAGTTTAAGTGACGCATCTCTCTCTTCTGAACGTAGCCCCGCCTCCTGGGATGACGTTGTAGACCATGTGACCGCTGCAGCAGTCACATGGGATGAAACGTCATGACAGGAGGCCGGGCTGCGCTAAGAATAGAGGATCGCGTCACCAGGACTACGGCCGGGGCAAGTCTAAACTTTTTTATAAATTTAAAAAAGTGCCTTTTTTTTTTTCTCATTTGTGATTTTTGCGGCAGAACCGCAGCATTTCTGCAACAGAGGAGCGGCGATTCCACAGAATATACATTGACATGCGACTTAAAAAGCCACACTGCAGGTCCATTATTTTTGCAGCGTGTGGATGAGATTTGTTCAAATCTCATCCACTCTGCTGCGACTGTAATACGCTGCGGATTTTCCACAATAAAATGTGTTGCATAAAATCCGCAGTGTTCATGCCTAGTGTGTTCCTACCCTAAGGCCGGATTTACACAAGCGTGTGCTTTTTGCGCGCGCAAAAACATGGCGTTTTGCGCTTGCAAAAGGTCCATAACAGCTCCGTGTGTCAGCATCGTATGATGCGCGGCTGCGTGATTTTCCCGCAGCCGCCATCATTATGACACTCTGTTTGTATGTTTGTAGCACGTGGTGCTTTTCTGTTTTCATTCATAGTTTATACGGCTGCGGAAGTGCTGGGCGTGATTTTCACGCACCCATTGACTTCAATGGGTGCGTGATGCGCGAACAATGCACAAATATCGGACATGTCGTGAGTTTTACACAGCGGACTCGCGCTGCGTGAAAATCACTGACAGTCTGCACGGCCCCATAGAGTAACATAGGTCTGTGCGAGGCGCGTGAAAATCACGCACGTTGCACGGATGTATTACACGTTCGTCTGAATAAGCCCTAACAATAAGGCCCAGTTCACAGAGTTTTTGAGCCTTGATATTGACTCTGACGCTGCGTCAGAATCAGCACCAAAAAACTTCCAAAACCGCCTCCCATTGATTTAATCTGAAATCAATGGGAGCCAGTCGCGGAAAAAAGAAAAAGCAGCACGTCCTTTCTTGCCGCGGTTCCGCCTCTGACCTCCCATCGAAATCAATGGGAGGCAGAAAATGCATTTTTCGCTGCGTTTTCTGTCTGCTGTCCTCAATCGCCGCAGGCAAAAAACGCGGCAAGATAGTGTGGGCAGGTCAAAATCTACCTCAAAATTCGGTGCGCGGTTCCAGGCGGTCGCCGGTGCGCATGCGCGGGAGTTTGCGGGTGCGCGTGATCGGTCGCACGGGCGGCGGTGTTTGACGGCCCCCATGCTACCCAGGGCCGCCATCAGGGGGGGTATTAGGGGTACTGATGTGAGAGGCCCGGCCAAACCTAATTGAAAGGGGGGCCCGCAGCTCATGACATTCTTTTGGTGAAAAAAACGGGCCCCATTGCAGGGGCCTGTTTTTTTTCTACCAAAGGCAAGTCGCGGCAGTTTGCCGGGCCCCCCTTTCAATTAGGTTTGGCCGGGCCTCTCACATCAGTACCCCTAATACCCCCCCTGATGGCGGCCCTGGGTACCATGATATAGTGCTGGACGGAGTACCGTTAACAGGCGGTGCCACGGTAGGGGGGCCCAGAAAATGTAGCTGTAGGGGGCCCTGAAATTCCTGATGGCGGCCCTGCCCCTAATACCCCCCTGATGGCGGCCCTGATGCTAATTATTACAGGAGATTTATTGCTAACTTCTCGGTCATCGCTAAGCCTCTTACGGACCTCACTCGCAAAGGTGCTGATCTCCTCCACTGGCCTCCGGAGGCTGTCCAGGCTTTTGAGGTCCTTAAGAAGTGCTTTATCTCGGCCCCGGTGCTGGTTCAGCCCAACCAAATAGAGCCATTTATTGTGGAAGTTGACGCATCCGAGGTGGGAGTGGGGGCTGTCTTGTCCCAGGGTACCAGGTCCCTCACCCATCTCCGTCCCTGTGCCTACTTCTCCAGGAAGTTTTCGCCCACTGAGAGTAACTATGATATTGGCAACCGCAAACTCTTAGCCATTAAATGGGCATTTGAAGAGTGGCGCCACTTCCTGGAGGGGGCTAGGCACCAGGTAATGGTCCTTACCGACCACAAGAATCTGGTTTTCCTAGAATCTTCCCGGAGGCTAAACCCGAGACAAGCTCGATGGGCGCTATTTTTTACCAGATTCAACTTTTTGGTTACCTATAGGGCTGGGTCTAAAAATATTAAGGCCGATGCACTGTCGCGTAGCTTCATGGCCAGCCCTCCTTCGGAGGAAGATCCTGCTTGTATTTTGCCTCCTGGTATAATCATTTCTTCTATTGACTGATTTAGTCTCCGAAATTGCGGCTGATCAAGGTTCAGCTCCCGGCAACCTTCCTGAGGACAAGCTGTTTGTTCCCCTACAATTCCGGCTAAGGGTACTTAGGGAAAATCATGACTCCGCACTATCTGGTCATCCAGGCGTCCTGGGTACAAAAACACCTCATTGCCAGAAACTATTGGTGGCCTGGGTTGCCTAAAGACGTTAAGGCCTATGTCGCCGCTCGTGAGGTTTGTGCTAGGTCCAAGACTCCCAGGTCCCGACCAGCGGGCTTACTACGTTCTTTGCCCATTCCCCAGAGACCTTGGACCCATATCTCCATGGATTTTATCACCGATTTGCCTCCATCTCAAGGAAACTCGGTGGTGTGGGTTGTAGTAGACCACTTCAGTAAGATGTGCCACTTTGTGCCCCTCAAGAAACTACCCAATGCCAAGACGTTAGCTACCTTGTTTTTCAAACACATCCTGCGTCTCCATGGGGTCCCTGTCAATATTGTTTCTGACAGAGGGGTACAATTTGTTTCATTGTTTTGGAGAGCCTTCTGTAAAAATTTGGAGATTGATCTGTCCTTTTCCTCTGCCTTCCATCCTGAAACTAATGGCCAAACTGAGAGGACTAATCAATCTCTAGAACAATATTTAAGGTGTTTTATCTCTGACTGTCAATATGATTGGGTCTCATTCATTCCCCTCGCCGAATTTTCCCTTAATAACCGGGTCAGTAACTCGTCAGGGGTCTCCCCCTTTTTCTGTAATTTTGGGTTTAATCCACGGTTCTCCTCCGTTTCACCTGGTAGTTCCAACAATCCCGAGGTAGAGGTCGTTCATCGGGAACTGTGCACAGTCTGGGCCCAGGTTCAGAAGAACCTAGAGGCGTCCCAGAGCGTACAAAAAACTCAGGCTGATAGAAGACGTCCTGCTAACCCCTTGTTTATGGTCGGGGATCTGGTGTGGTTATCGTCTAGGAACTTGCGCCTTAAGGTCCCGTCCAAGAAGTTTGCTCCCCGGTTTATTGGGCCGTATCAGGTAATTGAAGTCCTCAATCCTGTCTCCTTCCGACTGGAGTTGCCCCCATCTTTTCGAATACACGACGTGTTTCATGCCTCCCTCCTTAAACGCTGCTCCCCGTCCTTGGCTCCCTCGAGGAAACCTCCTGTTCCCGTTCTCACCCCTGAGGGGGTGGAATTCGACGTGGCCAAGATTGTGGACAGAAAGATGGTCCAAGGCTCCCTCCAGTACCTGGTCCATTGGAGAGGATACGGGCCTGAGGAGAGAACTTGGGTACCCGCCCGGGATGTTCACGCTGGGGTATTGGTCAGGAAGTTCCACCTTCGTTTCCCCAATAAACCAGGTCCACTTAGAAAGGGTCCGGTGGCCCCTCATAAAAGGGGGGGTACTGTAAAGGATCTGCCAGGCACAACTACTGTGTATATGCCCATAGGTAATCAGTCTGCACCTGAGTCTATGTCTCTGAGACTGACTCCATCTTCCACCACTCAGGATGGCAGGCTTAGGAGTGGGAGAGCCTATCGCAGCCTGGCCAGACGGAGCTAGCTCCCGCCCTCTGTCTATTTATACCTGCCTTTCCTGTTCCTCCTTTGCTTGTGATTCTTCTCGTGTGGTTTCCTGGCCCAGCTACAGCTTCTAACTATTTGATCCTGCTCCATACTGACCCTGGCTTACTGACTACTCTCCTGCTCTGCGTTTTGTACCTTGTGCACTCCTGGTTTGATTCGGCTCGTTCACCACTCTTGTTGCTCACGGTGTTGCCGTGGGCAACTGCCCCATTTCCCTTAGCCTTTTGTACCCTTGTCTGTTTGTCTCATGCACTTACTGAGCGTAGGGACCACCGCCCAGTTGTACCCCGTCGCCTAGGGCGGGTCGTTGCAAGTAGGCAGTGACAGAGTGGCGGGTAGATTAGGGCTCACTTGTCCGTTTCCCTACCCCCGTCATTACATGTGGGGTCAAAATGCTCACTACACCACTTAAAATGCCTTTCTAAAATAGTGGTCACCACTTGGATTTTTTTTTACTATTTAACCTCAGAGCAGTTGTGGGCCACTGCTATGAAAATCACCAAAATAGGCCTCAAATGCGAATGGTGCTCTTCACTTCTGAGCCTTGTCATATGTCCATGCAAATGATAAATGCCTTGAGGGGTGTAGTTATCCAAAATAGGGTCACTTCTTGTGGGCTCTACTGTACTATGGTGCCTCAGGGGTTTTGCAAATGCGACATGGCGCCCAAAAACCAATCCAGCAAAATCTGCATGCCAAATAGTGCTCCTGCCTTTCTCAGCCCTGCCGTGTGTCCAAACAGCAGTTTATGACCACATATGGGGTATTGCCCTACTCAGGAGAAATTACTTTACAAATGTTGGAGTGCTTATTCTCCTTTATTCCTTGTGAAAATGAAAAAATGTAACATTTGAGTGGAATAAATGTTGATTTTAATTTTCGCGGCCTAACTTTAATAAATTCCTCAAAAGTTATATCGGGTATAAATGCCCACTATACCCATAGATAGAATCTGTAAGGGGTGTGATTTCCCAAATGGTGTCACTTATGTGGGGTCTCTACTGCCCTATAGGGGCTTTTCAAATGCAACATGGCCTCCGCAAACCATTCCTGCTAAATTTGAGCTCCAAAAGTGCTCCTTCCCTCCTGAGTCCTGTCTTGAGTCAAAACAGAAATTTATGACCACATATGGGGTATTGTTGTAATCGTGAGAAATTGCTTTTCAAACATTGGGGTGATTTTTCTCCTTTATTCCTTGTAAAAATTGAAAATTTCCACGTCTTATCGGAAAAAATGTAGATTTTATATTTCACGCCCTAATTCCACTAAATACAGCATTCAGTATAGTGAGCATTTTGTGGGGTCAAAATGCTCACTATACTCCTCGATAAATTCCTTCAAGGGTATAGTTTCCCAAATGGGGGTCACTTTTGTTGGGTTTCCACTGATTTGGCACCACAAGACCTCTTCAAACCTGACATGGTGCCTAACATATATTCTAATAAAAAGGAGACCCCGAAATCCACTAGATGCTTCTTTGCTTTTGAGGCCTATGCTTTAGTCCATTAGCACACCAGAGCCGCATGTGGGATATTTCTAAAAACTGCAAAATCTGGGCAATAAATATTGAGTTGTGTTTCTCTGGTAAAAGCTTCTGTGTTACTGAAAAAAATGGATTGAAACTGATTTTCTGCAAAAAAAATTGTTTAATTCCTGTAAAATGCTTAAAGGGTTAAGAAACGTTCTAAATGCTTTTTTGAATACTTTGAGGGGTGCAGTTTATAAAATGGGTTGATTTATAGGGGTTTCTAATATATAGGGCCCTGCAAAGCCACTTCAGAACTGAACTGGTCCCTAAAATAAACGCTTTTGAAAATGTGAGAAATTGCTGCTAACGTTCTAAGCCAAAAAAAAATGCCAACATAAAGCACACATATGTGAAATGTTAAATAGCAACTATTTTGTGTGGTCTTACAAGCAGATACATTTAAATTTAGAAAAATGCCCACAAATTAACATTTTCTCCAAATTTTGGTGTTTTTCACAAATAAACACTGAATGTATCGACCAAATTTCACCACTAACCTAAAGTGCAACGTGTCTCAGAATCGCTTGAAAAAATAAAAGCAATCCAGAGTAATTGCCACTTAAATTGACACGTGTCGAATCTACGTCGCAGACCAATAGGTCCAGCGGAACCTGCAAAACCAAAAAAAATAAAGTTAGTAATATCACCTACAGCAGACGCCTGCCTTCTCCCCTGCACCGCAATAGAAACTAGAGGCCAATGAACTGGAACGGAAACTAGAGATGTAGCAGAAATATTAATAGTTATTAATAATTCTGGCGCATCATGGAGCACCCTCTCACAAATCTCCCCCACACATGCAGCTGCTCCAAAAAAAACAACACACCACTCCCGCACACACACACCTCCGCATCCTCACACACAAAACCCCCCACACGCACAAACCCCTCAAACATAATCGCCACATGAACCACTGCCCCCCCCCACACACCCGCATCCCCACACACCCCCCCAAACATGAAACCCCCCCCCAATTCGCACGTATGCACCTTACCTGCTGTGCTGCCGGTCTTCACCAAAATGGCGCCGGCCTTTCCCCTACAATCAACTTCTATGCTGGGCTGCTCTGAACTGCGCATCTAATTTGTAAATTTCACCTCTACTGTATAGACGGGGTAGGGAGACAGACAGGTGAGCCCTAATCTACCCACCACTCAGTCCCTGAGTACATGCACGACCCGTCCGAGGCGACGGCGTACAACTGGGTGACGGTCCCTACGCTCAATATGTGCACGACAGACAAACAGACAAGGGTACCCAGAAGCTAAGGGAAATGGGGCAGTTGCCCACGGCAACACCGTGAGCAACAAGAGTAGTAAACTAGCCGAGTCAAACCTGGAGTGTACGAGGTACCAAACGCAGAGCAGGAGCGTAGTCAGTAAAGCCAGGGTCTATATGAAGCAGAGGTAAATAGTAACAGCAGAGCCAGGAAACAAGATAGAATCACAGGCAAAGACAAGAAGCAAATGAAGGTATACATAGACCGAGGGCGGGAGCTGGAACCGTCTGGCCAGGTTGTGATAGGTTCTCCCACTCCTCAGCTTACAAGCCTGAGTGGTAGCAGATCGAGTCACTCTATCAGACCTAGGAGCAGACGCAGACTGATTAACCACAGGCGTCGACACAGAAGCTGTGTCTGGCAGATCCTTTACAGTACCCTCCCTTTTATGAGGGGCCACTGGACCCTTCCTAGGTGGACCTGGCTTATTGGGGAACCGAAGATGGAACCTCCTGAACAATACCCCAGCGTGAACATCCCGGGTGGGTACCCAAGTCCTCTCCTCAGGCCCGTATCCTCTCCAATGGACCAGGTACTGGAGGGAGCCTTGGACCATCCTGCTGTCCACAATCTAGGCCACCTCGAATTCTACCCCTTCAGGGGTGAGAACAGGGACCGGAGGTTTCCTCGAGGTAACCAAGGACGGGGAGCAGCGTTTGAGGAGGGAGGCATGAAACACGTCGTGTAATTGAAAAGACGGGGGTAACTCCAGCCGGAAGGAGACAGGGTTAAGGACCTCAATGACCTTGTACGGCCCTATAAACCGGGGAGCAAATTTTTTGGACGGAACCTTAAGGTGCAAATTTTTTAAAGACAGCCACACCAGATCGCCGACCACAAACAAGGGGCTAGCAGAACGTCTTCTATCTACCTGAGTCTTTTGTATGCTCTGGGACGCCTCTAGGTTCTTCTGAACCTGGGCCCAGACTGTGCACAGTTCCCGATGAACGACATCTACCTCGGGATTGTTGGAACCACCAGGTGAAACGGAGGAGAACCGTGGATTAAACCCAAAATTACAGAAAAAGGGGGAGGCCCCTGACGAGTTACTGACCCGGTTATTAAGGGAAAATTCGGCGAGGGTAATGAAGGAGACCCAATCATATTGACAGTCAGAAATAAAACACCTTAAATATTGTTCTAGGAACTGATTAGTCCTCTCAGTTTGGCCATTAGTTTCAGGATGGAAGGCCGAGGAGAAGGACAGATCGATCTCCAACTTTTTACAGAAAGCTCTCCAAAACAGTTAAACAAATTGCACCCCTCTGTCAGAAACAATATTGACAGGACGCCCATGGAGATGCAGGATGTGTTTGACAAACAAGGTAGCTAACGTCTTGGCATTGGGTAGTTACTTGAGGGGCACAAAGTGGCACATCTTACTAAATCGGTCTACTACAACACACAACACCGACTTGCCTTGAGATGGAGACAGATCGGTGATAAAATCCATGGAGATATGGGTCCAAGGTCTCTGGGGAATGGGCAAAGAACATAGTAAGCCCGCTGGTCGGGACCTGGGAGTCTTGGACCTAGCACAAATTTCACAAGCGGCGACGTAGGCCTTAACGTCTTTAGGCAAGCCAGGCCACCAATAGTTTCTAGAAATGAGGTGCTTGGTACCCAGGATGCCTGGATGGCCAGATTCATGATTTTCCCTGAGTACCCTTAGCCGGAATTTCAGGGGAACAAACAGCTTATTCTCAGGAAGGTTCCCGGGAGCTGAACCTTGATCAGCCACAATTTCAGAGACTAAGTCAGAATCAAAATTCACTGTAGTTTCGATATATGATGTCGTTCATAAACATTAATTAATAGATTCACCGCCTGAAAGAACGATTAAAATACTTTTATTATCAATTTGTTAAAAATGGCTCAACCAGCCACTATTTCCAAGAAAACAGGCATAAGCAAGTGTTAGGCGAAAAGGAAGTGTCCAGGGTAATGGTATATTTCAAAACACCCAGGACTAACTCTCCCTATTTATGATATATTGATTCGCTACAATCTTGCCAAAAATGTCAATGTATCAATGTATCAAGATCCTACGCGTTTCAGCATTGTCACTAAAACAATACCTCATCAGGGATTGATATACATAGGTAGTTAAATTCTAAAGGTAGAACACTGGATAGCACTGTTTATGTGCTTATTTTAACCTCCAGCCACGCATACGGCTCTGATGTACTGGCCGCACACGCGCCGGAGAAATCATGGGCTTTTAAGGTTAAGAGCCCGCCCTTCAGACATCGTCATCGGGGGCAGCCGCCAATCCAAGTTCGACACGGCACAGCTGTGACGTGCAGGAGGCGGCTTGCCTCCTTCTAGCCGACCAATCAGGGCGCCCGGACAACGAACGTGTCCATAGTAACCAGGGGACGCTAGACGCGGCTCCTGATATGTCAATCGACAAAACACAGAGTAAATGGGTAACGATCATGTTCCCCTCCTGTACTCACCACCACTGTCCCAAGCAATTAGGCACATTGAAAGGAACAGGGGGGACATAGCGCACTCACCAGGGGCAAATCTCGGGGTACGGACTGTCACATCAATGACTACGTTGTTCAGCACCGTAGATACACATAAAGTCACAGAGTTCTACAAAAAAGGCAACGGCCCTGGATATCATAGATCAATTTGCCCATACCAGACCAGAAAGGATAAATATATTAACAACCAAAAGGGCACTGTTCCAAAAGGGTCACTAAATGACACCCTATCATTGCCCAACAGTGCCCCCTCAATAAACAACTAGGGCACTCGGTCATGCCCAAAATTAGAGAAAGCAGGAGTAGGAAATTTGTTCATTCAGGCCATGAGGGTTGATGGTCTGCATGCGGAAAATCCATTCCGCCTCTTTTTGTAGAATCTTTCTATCAAGATTCCCCCCTCTCAGGAGTGGTCTAACGTGTTCGATTCCCTGAAAGGCCAGAACTGTGGAATCCCCATCATGGCATGACCACACATGTCGCGCCACCGGGGTGTCCACTTTTCTTCTGACATCCCCTATGTGGTCGCGGATCCTCCTCCTGAACTCCCTACCAGTCTTGCCCACGTATTGTAGACCACACTTACATGTGATAAGATAGACAATTCCTTTCGTCTTACAATTAATGAATGACCTGTTGTCAAATGTTCTTCCAGTTTTAGTGCTCGTAGATATTTTGATCTCCAAGACGGACTCTGGAACCATACAGACGAACATGTACCGTAAGGAAACGGCAACGAACAGTTTGCTGCGCTGGGAAAGTTGGCACCCGACAAACCTCAAAAGAGGAATACCGAAGGGCCAATATCTCAGGGCACGCCGAAACTGCTCGACTATCACCGACTTCAGGGTCTCTGCACGGGAGCTGGAGAACAGATTTAGACACAGGGGATACCCCAAGAATGTACTAAAAGAGGCATTTCAGAATGCCCTGGGTTGCAATAGGAATGACCTCCTAAACCCTAAACCGAAAAGAATGGAGGAGGAATACATCAGGATGATAGGTACCTTCGATTCGGCTAACAGGGAGGTGAGGGAAGTCCTTCAACGATTTTGGGGTATCTTAAAAGCTGACCCGGATGTAGGGGACCTGGTGGGGGATTACCCTCTGATAACATACAGGAGGGGACGCAACCTGAGGGATCGTCTTGTTCACAGCCATTTACAACCGCAGACTCAGGTCAATACTTGGTTGAAGAGTACTGAAGGGACCTTTAGATGCGGGACATGTAAAGCTTGCGAGTCTGTATTGTGCAGTAGGAAATTTACGAGCACTAAAACTGGAAGAACATTTGACAACAGGTCATTCATTAATTGTAAGACGAAAGGAATTGTCTATCTTATCACATGTAAGTGTGGTCTACAATACGTGGGCAAGACTGGTAGGGAGTTCAGGAGGAGGATCCGCGACCACATAGGGGATGTCAGAAGAAAAGTGGACACCCCGGTGGCGCGACATGTGTGGTCATGCCATGATGGGGATTCCACAGTTCTGGCCTTTCAGGGAATCGAACACGTTAGACCACTCCTGAGAGGGGGGAATCTTGATAGAAAGATTCTACAAAAAGAGGCGGAATGGATTTTCCGCATGCAGACCATCAACCCTCATGGCCTGAATGAACAAATTTCCTACTCCTGCTTTCTCTAATTTTGGGCATGACCGAGTGCCCTAGTTGTTTATTGAGGGGGCACTGTTGGGCAATGATAGGGTGTCATTTAGTGACCCTTTTGGAACAGTGCCCTTTTGGTTGTTAATATATTTATCCTTTCTGGTCTGGTATGGGCAAATTGATCTATGATATCCAGGGCCGTTGCCTTTTTTGTAGAACTCTGTGACTTTATGTGTATCTACGGTGCTGAACAACGTAGTCATTGATGTGACAGTCCGTACACCGAGATTTGCCCCTGGTGAGTGCGCTATGTCCCCCCTGTTCCTTTCAATGTGCCTAATTGCTTGGGACAGTGGTGGTGAGTACAGGAGGGGAACATGATCGTTACCCATTTACTCTGTGTTTTGTCGATTGACATATCAGGAGCCGCGTCTAGCGTCCCCTGGTTACTATGGACACGTTCGTTGTCCGGGCGCCCTGATTGGTCGGCTAGAAGGAGGCAAGCCGCCTCCTGCACGTCACAGCTGTGCCGTGTCGAACTTGGATTGGCGGCTGCCCCCGATGACGATGTCTGAAGGGCGGGCTCTTAACCTTAAAAGCCCATGATTTCTCAGGCGCGTGTGCGGCCAGTACATCAGAGCCGTATGCGTGGCTGGAGGTTAAAATAAGCACATAAACAGTGCTATCCAGTGTTCTACCTTTAGAATTTAACTACCTATGTATATCAATCCCTGATGAGGTATTGTTTTAGTGACAATGCTGAAACGCGTAGGATCTTGATACATTGATACATTGACATTTTTGGCAAGATTGTAGCGAATCAATATATCATAAATAGGGAGAGTTAGTCCTGGGTGTTTTGAAATATACCATTACCCTGGACACTTCCTTTTCGCCTAACACTTGCTTATGCCTGTTTTCTTGGAAATAGTGGCTGGTTGAGCCATTTTTAACAAATTGATAATAAAAGTATTTTAATCGTTCTTTCAGGCGGTGAATCTATTAAGTCAGAATCAATAGAGGATATTATTATACCTGGGGGCAAAACACAAGCAGGATCTTCCTCCGAAGGAGGGCTGGCCATGAAGCTATGCGACAGTGCATCAGCTTTAATATTTTTAGACCCAGCCCTATAGGTGACCACAAAGTTGAATCTAGTAAAAAACAACGCCCATCGAGCTTGTCTCGGGTTTAGCCTCCGGACAGATTCTAGGAAGACCAGATTCTTGTGGTCGGTAAGGACCGTTACCTGGAAGTGGCGCCACTCTTCAAATGCCCTTTTAATGGTTAAGAGTTCGCGGTTGCCCATGTCATAGTTACTCTCAGTGGGCGAGAACTTCCTGGAGAAGTAGGCACAGGGACGGAGATGGGTGAGGGACCTGGTACCCTGGGACAAGACAGGCCCTACTCCCACCTCTGAGGCGTCAACCTCCACGATGAATGGCTCCGTTTGGTTAGGCTGAATCAGCACTGGGGCAGAGATAAAGCACTTCTTAAAGGGAATGTGTTGCCAGCAAAACATGGTTTTTTTTTTTTTAGTTAAACAATTAGTGTGTAGGTGATTAAACATTGTTCTAATTTTTTTTATTTTTTTCACGAGTCAGGAAATATTATAAATTGGATTCAATTTATAATATTTCCCAGCACTGGTCACTAGATGGAGCACTTCCCAAAATTGCAGCATTGCATGTGGTAAAGCAACCACATTGCTTTATGCTGCAAAATTGGAAAAAAATCCCTCGCTCTAGTGAGCTCTCAGAATCCCCCCCTCCTTTATCCTGGCTAGTGCCGGGAGAAACGAGGGGTTTGAACGGTCTAACCTCCTACACTGTGTGTCGCCATTTTTTGAGCTAACACACAGTGTAGAAGGTTTACATACACTAGTAAAACACACTGAAACACGAACATACATAGAAATCACTTACCTGCTCCAGTTGCCGCCGCTCCCTCCGGTCCGTCCGCTCCGTCTGCTGCCGCTGCTCCATGTGCACAAGTCCGTAAGCCGCGACCGGAAGTAGTAATCTTACGGCCCGGCCGCGACTTCCGGTCCACAGGAAAATGGCGCCGGACGGCGCGCATTTAAAATCGGACTGTGTGGAAACGGCGCATGCGCCGTTCCCACACACACGGCGTACACCAAAGTGGATGGAACGGGCCCCGTTCGCAGTTCCTATGGGACTGGAGCTGCCGTATTCCATGTCTGTATGTGTCGTTAATCGACACATACAGAAATGGAAAAAAAAATGGCAGCCCCCATAGGGAAGAAAAAGTGTAAAAATAGAAAAAAGTAACACACAAACACACAAATAAATATAAACGTTTTTAATTAAACCCTAACATAAAACTGATATAAAAAAAAAAATGTTGGTGACACTGTTCCTTTAAGGATCTCAAAAGCCTGGACCGCCTCCAGAGGCCAGTGGAGGAGATCAGCACCATTGCTAGTAAGATCAGTAAGAGGCTTAGCGATGACCGAGAAGTTAGCAATAAATCTCCTGTAATAATTAGCAAACCCCAGGAAGCACTGTAACGCCTTCAGGGAGGCAGGTTGGGCCCATTTAGCCACAGCCTGAACCTTGGCAGGGTCCATGAGGAATTCGATAGGAGTGAGGATTTGACCCAAAAATGGTATCTCCTGCACCCCAAACACACATTTTTCGGATTTAGCAAAGAGTTTGTTTTCCCGAACGGCCTGGAGCATCTTCCTGACATGCTCAATGTGGGAGGACCAGTCCTTGGAAAACACAAGTATGTCATCATGGTACACTACAAGAAATACCCCCAGGTAGTCTCTTAAAATCTCATTTATGAAATTCTGGAAGACCGCGGGAGCATTACACAACCCAAAGGGCATGACGAGGTATTCAAAATGACCTTCGGGCGTGTTAAACGCAGTCTTCCACTCATCCCCTTCTCTGACTCGGATAAGGTTATAAGCCACCCGAAGATCAAACTTAGAGAACCATTGGGCCCCCTGAACCTGATTGAAGGGATCAGGAATCAAAGGAAGGGGATACTGGTTCCTTACAGTGACCTTATTCAAGTTACGGTAGTCAATGCATGGCCTAAGACCACCATCCTTCTTCCCTACGAAGAAGAAGCCAGCACCTACCGGAGAAGTAGAGGGGCGAATGTAACCCTTGGCCAGGCTTTCCTGGATATATTCTCTCATGGCCTCACGTTCGGGAAAAGAGAGATTCAAAATCCTACCCTTAGGGAGCTTAGCTCCTGGTACCAAATCGATTGCGCAATCGTATTCTCTATGAGGAGGTAACACATCGAAGGCCTTTTTAGAAAAAACATCAGCGAAGTCCTGAATAAACTCAGGTAGAGTGTTCACCTCCTCAGGGAGGGAAATAAAATTAACAGAAAAACAGGACGTCATGCATTCATTACCCCATTTAGTAAGATCCCCAGTACTCCAGTTAAACGTGGGATTATGCATCTGCAACCAGGGAAGGCCTAAAACCAAATCGGACGATAATCCCTGCATCACCGGTACAGAACACTGCTCCAAATGAATGGAGCCAACAATGAGTTCAAAAACAGGGGTATGCTGCGTAAAATAACCATTAGCAAGTGGGGTGCAGTCGATACACACTACCGGGACAGGTTTAGGCAAATCAATCAATGGCATAGCTAGAGACATAGCAAATTCCACAGACATAATATTAGCAGAAGACCCTGAATCCACGAAGGCACTGCCGGTGGCAGACCTACCCTCAAAAGAGACCTGAAAGGGAAGCAAGATCTTATTAGGTTTCATATTTATGGGAAATACCTGTGCGCCCAAGCGACCTCCCCGATGGTCACTTAGGCGCGGAAGTTTTCCGGCTGGAGTATTCTTACGCCTAGGACAGTCGTTCACTTGATGCTTGTCATCCCCACAGTAGAGGCAGAGAGCATTCTTCCTACGGAGCGCTATACGTTGTTGGGGAGACACGGAGGCCCCGAGATGCATTGGTGCTTCCGAGTTTTCTGTGGAAGAACGAAGCAACGGAGCCTCGGAAGCCATCATGGGGGAGACAGAGGAGAAGGCACAAAAACGTTCAAGTCGTCTTTCTCTGAGACGTCGGTCAAGACGTACCGCTAAATCCATAACCAGATCTAGAGAGTAAGAAGATGGATAGCTAACTAATAGGTCTTTCAGGGCGTTCGACAGACCCAATCTAAACTGGCACCTCAAGGCAGGATCATTCCAGCGAGAAGCTACACACCACTTCCTAAAGTCAGAACAGTACTCTTCAACGGGTCTCTCACCCTGACGTAAGGTCACCAGCTGACTCTCAGCAAAGGCAGTCTTGTCAGTCTCGTCATAGATGAGACCAAGAGCGGAAAAAGAAAAGTCAACAGAGGAAAGTTCAGGGGCGTCAGGAGCCAAGGAGAAGGCCCATTCTTGGGGGCCGTCCTGGAGCCGGGAGACAATAATACCCACTCGCTGGCTCTCAGAACATGAGGAGTGGGGCCTTAGACGAAAATAGAGTCTACAACTCTCCCGAAAGGAGAAAAAAGTCTTCCGATCCCCTGAGAACCAGTCAGGCAACTTGAGATGGGGTTCAAGAGGTGAGCTGGAGGGCACTAGCTGGTTAGCATCACGCTGGTCGCACCTCTGAGCCAGGGCTTGGACCTGTAGGGAGAGACCCTGAATTTGCTGAGCCAGGGTCTCAAGGGGGTCCATAGTAGTAGGAACCAGGCTAGAAAAGGTATATTGGCCTGTGATTATGTAATGACGGGGTAGGGAGACAGACAGGTGAGACCTAATCTACCCGCCACTCAGTCCCTGCCTACTTGCACGACCCGTCCTAGGCGACGGCGTACAACTGGGCGACGGTCCCTACGCTCAATACTCGCACGACAGACAAACAGACAAGGGTACACAGAAGGGAAATGGGGCAGTTGCCCACGGCAACACCGTGAGCAACAAGAGTAGTGAACGAGCTGAGTCAAACCAGGAGTGTACGAGGTACCAAACGCAGAGCAGGAGCGTAGTCAGTAAAGCCAGGGTCAATATGAAGCAGAGGTCAATAGTAATAGCTGGAACAGCAAAGCCAGGAAACAAGAGACAATCATAGGCAAAGACAAGAAGCAAATAAAGGTATACATAGACCGAGGGCGGGAGCTAGAACCGACTGGCCAGGCTGTGATAGGTTCTCCCACTCCTCAGCCTGAGTGGGAGCAGATCGAGTCACTCTATCAGACGTAGGAGCAGATGCAGACTGATTAACCACGGGCGTCGTGACAGAAGCTGTGTCTGGCAGATCCTTTACAGGATGTATGATAAATTTTAAAACACTCATTCATACACAGCATTACTTTTTCAGGACACGTGTCACATTGATATATTGTGTCCTTCCTTATCCACCTCTTATAGCAGACTTTGCACTTCTTTTGACTTTTTCTCTTCTTGCCAGTTTGGGGAACTTCTCCTGGAAAGTGTTGCCCTGGTACGATGCGTGTGGCCTCGCTTCCAGAAGTACTTGGTTACCCCCCCCTTCATGGTCCCTAAAAATTAGTTTCTTGATAACCACCTCTTGAAATTCCAGGAAAGTTCCAGTCTTGCCTGTACATCGACGTAGAACATACACATTGTACAATGCCATTGGTATGATGTGCACGGCCAGCTTCTTATACCACACCGCATGGCGCTGTAGGGCTTCAGGGCTTGATCTGACAAGTCTACCCCTCCCATGTACCTATTGTAGTCCAGGATGCAGTCTAGTTTGAGGGTCTCTGTACTGGTACCTCTTACAGGTACATGGGTACTGGTGTGGCCATGTATTGTTGTCAATACAAGGACATCTCTCTTGTCCTTGTACTTGACACACAATATGTTGCTGCTAGATTGTGCCCTGCTCTCACCCCTTCTGAGTGTTTGCCCAAGCAGAGTCTTATTGAGGCCTCTCAGGTTTCTTCTAGCAGTGCCGCATGCCGCAGGACTTCTGGAAGTGAGGCAGTTGAAGAGTGGGACGCTGGTATAAAAATTATCCCGTAGAGGTGGTAACCCTGGTCCAACAGTGGGTGCACCAAATCCCACACAATTTTTGCATACCTCCTAGTAAGAGGGGCATTCTGGGGGCTGAATACTGGTGTCCTTCCCTTCATATATCCTACATTTGTAGGTATACCCTGATGCACTCTCGCACAACTCATACATCTTCACGCCATACCTTGCCCTCTTACCCGGCAGGTATTGAAGCCTCCTTTTAAAATGTACCAAGGACTCATCAATAGAAATATACTTCTCGGGGGTGTATGCTTGAGAAAACCGGGCACTGAAACGGTCTAATAGGGGTCTCCGTTTATACAAACAGTCAAAACTGGGGTCATCTCGTAGTGGGCACGGCTCATTCTCGGTATAATGTAAGAAGCGAAGTGTTGCCTCATTTATTTATTTTTTTGGGTTCCAGTTCAGTTCTGAAGTTGCTTTGAGGTGCCTATATATTAGAAACCCCTATCAAACACCCCATTTTAGAAACTAGACCCCTCAAAGTATTCACAACAGCATTTAGAAAGTTTATGAACCCTTTAGGTGTTTCACGGGAATTTAGAGCAAAGTAAAGTTGAAATTTACATATTTTTTTTTTGTCAGAAAATCCTTTTTATAACTTTTTTTTTTATAACACAAAAGGTTTTACCAGAGAAACGCAACTTAATACTTACTGCCCAGATTCTGCAGTTTTGATAAATATCCCACTTGTGGCCCTAGTACGGTAATGGACAGAAGCACCGGCCTCCGAAGCAATGGAGCACCTAGTGAATTTTGAGGCCTCCTTTTTATTAGGCACCATGTCCGGTTTGAAGAGGTCTTGTGGTGCCAAAACAGTGGAAACCCCCCAAAAGTGACGCCCTTTTGGAAACTAGACACCTTGAGGAATTCATTGTAGTTTTCATGGGGTGCATGCAGCTTTTTGATCAGTTGTTATTCTATTTTTAAGTGGCGTGGTGACTAAAAAACAGCAATTCTACTATTGTTTTTTTATTCTATTTTTTTTGCAACGTTCACCGTGCGCTATATATGACATATTCACTTTATTCTGTGGGGCGATACGATTACGCTGATACCAGATTTTTATAGTTTTTTTATGTCTTATGGCGTTTGCGCAATAAAATACTTTTTGTAAAAAATCATTTACTTTTTGTGTTACCTTATTCTAAGAGCCATAACTTTTTTATTATTCCATCAAGAAAGCTGTGCATGATATACATTAGTATTGCAGTATATCATGCAAGCGATGCAACGATCGCTGCTTCAAGTCCCCTAGGGGGACTAATAAAAAAAAAGTAAAAAACAGCTAAATAAAGTTATTTTTTATGTTCCAAAAAATAATAAAGTATTAAAAGTTATAAAAAAAACCTTTTCACATTTTTTCCCTAAATCAATGTAAATAAAAATTAAAGCCAACACAACTAGTTATCGCCGCGTCCTTAAAAGTCTGAATTATCACAATATAGCGTTGTTTAACCCGCTGGGTGAATGCAGTAAAAAATATATATATATATATAATTGCTGGTTTTTGGTCACCATAGCGCTTCAAAAAAGTGATCAAAAAGTTGCATATACCACAAAACGTCACTAAATTGATGGAAAAATGTAAAAGTTATGGCTCTCAGAACATGGCGGCACAAAACATTTTTTTAATTTAGCAAATAGTTTTATTTTTTTTAAAAGTGGTAAAACATAAAACAAAACATATAAATTTGCTATCGCCGTAATTGTATCAACCTGTAGGATAAGGTGAATATGTCATTTTTACCACCTGATGGATGCCGTACAAAACAAAACACCCAAAAAATGGCGTAATCGCAGTTTTTTGCTCATTTCACCCCACAAATAATTCTCTCAACTTCCCAGTACATTATGCGGTACAATAAATGGTGCCATGAAAAACTACAACTTGTCCCAGAAACAACAAGCCCTCATATGGCTATATAGACGGAAAAATAAAAAAAATGATAGCTTTTGGAAGGTGGGGAGGAAAAAACAAAAGTGAAAATCCGAAAAATGACTGAGGAGGGAAGGGGTTAAATCAGCTGCATGTCTATTATGTTGCAGAATTGTAACGTATTTCATCCTTTACAATGTAAAGGGTTAAGTTGCTGTAAATCCCTAGCAAATTCTGTATTGCACACATTGAGGAATTTGGTGCACAAAATCCGCATCAAAACCGCAGGTAAAATCTGCACCTAAGGGTATGTGCGCACGACCAATTTTCAGGCGTAATGGAGGCGTTTTATGCCTCGAATTACGCCTGAAAAGACGGCTCCAATACATCGGCAAACATCTGCCCATTGCTTGCAATGGGTCTTACGATGTTCTGTGCAGACGAGCTGTCATTTTACGCGTCGCTGTCAAAATATGGCGCGTAAAATGACGGCTCGTCAAACTAAGTGCAGGATACTTCTTGGGACGTTTTTGAAGCCGTTTTCTCATAGACTCCAATGAAAACAGCTCCAAAAACGGCCGTAAAAAATGCAGCGAAAAACGCAGCGAAATATGCGAGTTGCTCAAAAAACGTGTGCTCATACCCTAATCGTGTGTTTTTTATAGGTCAATTTTTGTGCAGAAAATGTGAGATGTAGATGAGATTTCTTGATCTCATTTACTTTGCTGGTACTGTATTACACTGCGAATTTGCCGCACGAAAATATCCACGACAAATTTGCACATAAGTATCGTGTGCATTTGGCCTAGTTTTTTTTTAACTCACCCTAAGGCCCCGTTCACACATGTTGGATTTGATACGGATTCCGATACATGCCGATGATTCTGCATCCCATGCATATGAGGTTTCCGCAACCCAGTTGACATGCTACGAAAAGTTTTCCACGTGTATTTTTGTCCGCACCATCAAAAATAATCCACCACATGAATAAGCAGCATGCTATTTATATTACATCGAAAAGCCGAGGATAAGCAACTTTGAATGACAATGGGACTTAGGCCTTGTTCACACAGTTTTTTGCAGGCAGAAAAATCTGCCTTCAAATTCTTTCAGGCTTTCTCTGCCTCCCATTGATGTAAATGGTAGATTAGAGACGGAAATGCCCGAAGAAAGGGCATGTCGCTTCTTTTTCTCATGAGCGTTTTTTTCCGCTTGCGGGAAAAAAACGCCTTCGACTCCCGTTGAAATCAATAGGAGGCAATTTAGACTGTTTTTTGCCACAGTTTCCAATGCGGTTTCCGCTGAAAAAAATGCGGCAAAAAAACTCTCTGTGAACAGGGCCTTAGGGCAGATTTACACGAACGTGATTTACGTCCGTGCAACCCGCTTGATTTTCACGCAGGTCGCACGGACCTATGCAAGTCTATGGGGCAATGCAGACTGTCCGTGATTTTTGCGCAGCGTGAGTCCGCTGCGTAAAACTCACGACAGGTTCTATATTTCAGTGTTTTCACGCATCACACACCCATTGAAGTCAATGGGTGCGTGAAAATCACGCGCACCACACGGAAGCACTTCCATGGGAAGCGCGTTATTCGCGCAACAGCAGTAAAAAAATTCATGCAAACAGAAAAGCACCACGTGCTTTTCTGTTTACAAACATCCAAACGGAGTGTCATTAACCCCTTAAGGACGCAGCCTGTTTTGGCCTTCAGGACACAGCCTATTTTTTCAAATCTGACATGTGTCACTTTATGTGGTAATAACTCCGGAATGCTTTTACCTATCCAAGCGATTCTGAGATTGTTTTCTCGTGACATATTGTACTCTATGTTAGTGAAAAAATTTGGTCGATAAATTCAATATTTATTTGTGAAAAACTTCAAATTTTAGCAAAAATGTGCAAAAATTAGCATTTTTCTAAATTTAAATGTATTTGCTTGTGAAACACATAGTAATACCACACAAAATAGTTACTAGTTACCATTTCCTATATGTCTACTTTATGTTTGCATCATTTTTTTTCACGTACTTTTATTTTTCTAGGACGTTACGAGGCTTAGAAATTTAGCAGCAATTTCTCATATTTTCAATAAAATTTCAAAAGGCTATTTTTTCAGGGACCAGTTCAGTTCTGAAGTGGCTTTGAGGGCCTTATATATTAGAAAGTCCCCATAAATCACCCCATTTTGAAAACTGTACCCCTCAAGGTATTCAAAACCACATTCAGAAAATATTTTAACCCTTTAGGCGTTTCACAGGAATTAAGGCAAAGTAGAGGTGAAATTTGCAAATTTCATTTTTTTTGCCGAAATTCATTTGTAATAAAAAAAAATCTGTAACACAGAAGGTTTTACCAGGGAAACGCAACTCAATATTTATTGCCCAGATTCTGCAGATTTTAGAAATATCCAACATGTGGCCCTAGTGTCCTAATGGACTGAAGCACAGGCCTCAGAAGCAAAGGAGCAGCTAGTGGATTTCGGGGCCTCCTTTTTTTAGGAATATATTTTAGGCACCATGTCAGGTTTGAGGAGGTCTTGTGGTACCTAAACAGCCGAAACCCCCCCCCAAAGTGACCCCATTTTGGAAACTACACCCCTCAAGGCATTTTTCTAGGGGTATAGTTAGCATTTTGACCCCACAGTTTTTTTGCAGAATTTTGTGGAATTAGTCTGTGAAGATGAAAATCACCTATTTTTCTGTGGAAACATAGAATTTTTTCATTTTTACAAGGAATAAAGGAGAAAAAGCCGCCCAACATTTGTAAAGCAATTTCTCCCGATTACGGCAATACCCCATATGTGGTCGTAAACTGATGTTTGGACCCACAGCAGGGCTCAGAAGGGAGGGAGCGCCTTTTGGATTTTGGAAGCAGATTTTGCTGGATTGGTTTTCAGTGCCATGTCGGGTTTGCAACGCCCCGGAGGGACCAAAACAGTGGAAACCCCCCAAAAGTCACCCTATTTTGGAATCTACACCCCTCAAGGAATTTTTCTAGGGGTATAGTGAGCATTTTGGCCCCTCAGGATGTTTTTTAGAGCTAGGGTGACCAAAAAACAGCGATTTTGGCGCTTTAAATTCTTTATTTATTACAGCGTTCACCGTGCTCAATAAATTACGTTTTAATTTATTCTGCCGGTCGGTACGATTACGCCGATACCATATGTGTATAGTTTTTTTTAAGTTTTGCAGCGTTTGCACAATAAAATGAAGTTTCTATAAAATAATTTATTTTCTGGGACACGCTATTCTGAGCCGTAACTTTTTTATTTTTTCGTCAAAAAAGCTGTGGGAGGTCTTGTTTTTTGCGGGACGGGTTGTAGTTTTTATTGGTACCATTTTGGGGTAAATGCAACTTTTTGATCACTTTTTATTCTATATCTTGGGAGGGGTGGTGACCAAAAAATAGCGATGCTGACAGTTTTCAGTTTATTTTGTTTGTGGCGTTCACCGTGCGGAAAAATTAACATTATAGTTTCATAGATTGGGTCGGTACGAACGCGGCGATACCAAATATGTGTACTTTTTTTTAACGTTTTCATTTTTTCCCTATAATAAATGATTTATTATAGGAAAACAAAACCTTTTATTTTTACACTTTTATAAAACATTTTTATTAACTTTTTTTTACTTTTTACACTTTATATTTTTGTTTATTAACTTTTTTTTTTACTTTTTACACTTTCTTTTTTTGACCTGCAGCTCTGATCGCTGCTAGAATACATTACACTACCTAGGTAGGGTAATGTATTCCAACTGTCAGTGTGACGTCACAGTCACTTTGACAGTTGGTCTACGAGGATCAGCAGAGGCTGATCCTCATAGGCTGACATACATGGCAGACCTGGGGGCCGTTGTCTGGCCCCCAGGTGCCATCACAAGCATCAGAAGCCCCCACGATTGCATGGGGGCTGCTGATGCGCTACAAACCCGCTACATGCGGAGATTGCAATCGAGCCCCGCATGTAACGGGTTAATTGCCGAAATCAGCGGCGATGAGCCGCTGATCGGCAACACTGGAGAGTGTCCGCTGTCGGGGACAGCTGATCTCCAAGTTCCCGATGCACACTGTCGCCGACAGTGTGCATCGGGAACGACACAGTGACTTCCTGTCACTCTGACAGGAAGCCTATCAGGACCAGCCGAAGGTTGGTCCTGATGGGCTTCTGTCCATGGCAGACCCGGAAGCCATTGTTTGGCTTCCGTTTGCCATACTAACTATCGGCAGACCCCGCGATTTCGGACGGGGGTCTGCCGATATGTTAGAAACCCCTAAAATTCGGCGATTGCACCCGATCGCCGAATTTAAGGGGTTAATGCGCCGAAATCAGCGGCAAAGGACCGCTGGCCGGCAAGAGGGGAGTGTCAGCTGTCGGCGACAGCTGACCTCCTGGTTCCCGGTGCACACTGTCGCCGACAGTGTGCACCGGGATTAACTCAGTAACTGTACGTCCTCGTGCGGGAAGTAACTTCCCGCAACGACGTACAGTTACGTCCTGGTGCGGATAGGGGTTAATGATGGCGGCTGCGTGAAAAGCAAGCAGCCGCGCACCATATGAACATGACACACGGAGCTGTTAAGTGCCTTTTGCGCACGCAAAATGCCGCATTTTTTGCGTGCGCAAAACGCACCCGCTCGTGTACATCCGCCCTTATTCTCGTGCGGTTCTGCTACACGCTTGTGGCACATCTGCGTCAGAAATGAAAGAGAAAGCCTCAGATTTTTGCTGTGGAAAAACACATTGAACTTTAAGGGTATGTTCAAAAACGTCTGAAAATACGGAGCTCTTCTCAAGGCAAAACATCTCCTGATTTTCAGACGTTTTTTAAGCCACTCGTGTTTTTCGCTGCGTTTTTTACGGCCATTTTTTTTTAAGCTGTTTTCTATAGAGTCTATGACAAAAACGGCTGTTTTTTTCCGCGATCGTTTTTCCCATTGCAAACAATGGGTAAATGTTTGGAGGCGTTCTGCTTCCGATTTTTCGGCCGTGTGAACATACCTCAGGGTATGTTCACACACTCAAAAGGGAAAACAGCTCCTCGCGATTTTCGCAGCATTTTTTACGGACGTTATTGGAGCTGTTTTTCTATAGAGTCAATGAAAAACAGCTCCAAAAATGTCCCAAGAAGTGACATGCACTTCTTTTTCACGGGCGTCTTTTTACGTGCCGTTTTTGGAAAACGAGGCGTAAAAAAACGCCCCGTCGGAACAGAACGCCGTATTTCCCATTGAAATGGCCAATGGGCAGATGTTTGTAGGTGTTCTGCTTCCGATTTTTCAGCCGTTTTTCAGGATGTTTACGGCCTGAAAAATGACTGAAAACACTACGTGTGCACATACCCTAATGGCAACGTAAGAAAGGAGCATTAGTGCTCCTTACATCGTCACAAGCGCTCCCCTTCCCTTAAGGCCCCTTCACATCATGTTGTTGCCCTAAGTTTATCGTGTACGTCAGGAAATCTCCTAACGTACACTATAAACGACGTAGACAATAATTCACAGGGCTCCATTATGTCCTTTTAGTCTACGTCGGGCTGGTAGCCGTCTGTTTACCTTATTTTTGAAGGATGGAATAGCGTAGTAGATTTTGCTATTCTGGAGTCCCCAGGCTGAGCATCACAAGTGCTCTACCCGTGGACTTTGTCTCTGGGAAAGCTCCTGACATCACTGTCCATATATGTAAAGTGACATCAGGGGATTCTCCAGGGCCAGAATCCCTAGTTAGCGTTGCCGACGCTCTAGCAGTGTACTCAGGCTTTGCAAAGCTTCTAACATCACTTTACATATATGGACATCAGGAACAGCGCCATAGTCCCTGGGCAGAGCGCTAATAGAAGGCTCCAGCCCTGTTCATGGACAGTGACTTCAGGAGTTTCCCCTGGGCCATTCCCCGTGTGACGTATCCCACTGGTTGCCATACAGTCGGATACGTTTTGGCTAAATAGGTCAAAATCCATAGCATTAACCGGTCACTGCCTGCTCCATGGTTTCCTTCACTGTAATTGACATCAGCACAAAAATCAGATAATTCGTATAACGTACAAACGTGAGTGTCACACTTTCCGTTGCCCACCCCCGATAATGGAGGGGGAGCCAGACATCTTGGCTGTATGGGGTCCAGAAATTCCTGATGGCGGCCCTGTGTGTCAAGGTTTAAAGTTCCTGAAATAATAAATCCTCCGTTCCTCCCTTTTCTTCGTTGATTCTTCGGAGACCTGGTCACACGTGACTTATCGTCACTTAGTGATGGCGTCCTTGACAACTGAATTGAATTTGTCCCAAGTTGCTTATATATATAGCTACAATTGCGCTATATAGATCGATGGATTCTCGTCATGATTGAGGATATTATTTTTTCTATATATACTCGATTGTGATATTCTTTTTGGTCAAATGCTTGTTTCTATTGTGCCGCAGAGACGACTGATTGCGGAGCATGCGCAGTAGCGTTCTAGGATCGTAACTGGAACCTGGAGTGTGGTGAACTTCCCTCCTTTGTTTTTCCATCATAAGAATAGCGATTGATATATTGATGATGTATTGAAGATGTATTGTATGTTGCATTTTTACACTTTTTGAGTATTATATGACAAGTTGAAGATTGTCATTAAGGCTAATGTATGTTTCACCTGGGAGACCGGGTTCACGATTTTCACTGGTTAAAACGGACCATGTGATTACTTGTATTCACTTATTTAAAACGATGTTTTCAGACATGATGTTAGACTTCACAAAGACCCCTCACTCACTATGGGTCGAAACGTTGCCTGTCAATTGTGGATGTCTTGATAATAAAAACCACTTTGAAGATTTCAAAACGTGTACGGTTGTCCTACTACTTCTTTTGAAATTTACATCATGCCGGAGTGGGTTTGCCTGGCTTGACAGCGTGTACCGCACCAGATTCGGGATTAGTGCTGCTTCAAAAATTATTTTTCTCTTGATATCAAACCACAGAAGCGTGCACTTTGGAGGATGAATCCGAATCCACCCAGTACTATGGGTCTGATTCCCCGAGATACTACTGCACCACCTTTACAAGGTATGTCAAAGACATTTGCATACAGCAATGAAGATGCGTTGAGGATTGTACAGAGTGCAACTTATGATTCAGCGTTTTTAAGTACACCATCAATGGATGCCTTGAAGAGGCAATAGGAAAGTGAAGCTAAGAGAAAGATTTCACTGGAGTTACATCTATCCACATTATTGGAGTACTACAAGGCACAGAGAATCCTCAGGGGCTTGAGATCACATCTACGCCCGAATCTTTTTCCTAATAATGAATACTTCTGTACGAAGTTTGAACACATATCCAATAAATATGCCTTTGATTTAATACTTCTCAATGTGGAATATCTGCAATCAGAAATCGTATTGATTGAAAACAAATTGAAGGAAGTTGAAGCATTAATCGTTCAATCCTCTAATGAGCAGACCTTCGGTTCTCTAAAGGAGAAAATCTCTATTAACTTGGATAGAGTGAAGACCGAGATAGAGAGAACGAAAAGAGATAAGTGGCATCGTGATCTGGAGGACTATCGAAATGGAAAAATTTATAATTGGCAAAATGTCAACGCATATGGTCCTTCCCAGAGACGGAGAAAACCAAGGAAACTGGGGAGTGGCAATCCTCTATATACCACAGGTGATTCTTATTCAACCGATGAAGCCAATCATGTACCTTTTTTAGACAAAGGTCCACTTGGAAACATGGACGGTCTAGGAGGGGTGGACGGAAGCATCAACGGCAACGCAAGAGGCAGATTCCGTTCGAGATCGAGACCCCCAATGAGGAGGAACCCTCCAAGAACGAAAACATGGTGGTAAATATTTTGTCTATAGATCTTACGAATGACCAACTACAAGTATTACAGAAGGGTCTCTCATTTTGTCTTGATACTAATGTTGATTGGTTCCAATTAGATCTGGACCTAAAAAGTTTTTTTAGACGTCTGAACCTTAAAATAATGTTTTCTAAAGAAAATGATACTGTCTGATAAAATTGATTCGAATTGTATGTTTCAGTCTAACAAATTAGGTCTTAGACCAATTAGCACATATATGCCTCCCTCTAGCCCAGTCATTGAGACATTTTCCAAGATTGTGCTAGATGAGATTAGGATATTGAAAGAGAGCACCATTCATGATACAAGGATTAATTAGAATCTTTCAAATAAGGAAAGGAAGGCTTTGAAGGAACTTATGAGCAATAAGGAGATTACTATAAAACAGGCCGATAAAGGTGGGGCCACGGTCATTTTGGATAGCATTAAATATGAATCTGAGATTTATAGACAACTGGCAGACAGTGAGATATATCAATTATTACCTAGAGATCCTAAGTCAAATTTACTGAGAGAGATTAAAGGGATTATTGATGTTGCAGTGGAACAAGGCATTATTGACCAACAATTAGGGAATTTTTTGAAGGTAGAGGAACCAATCACTCCAGTATTATACACACTGCCCAAGATTCATAAAAATTTGCATGCTCCCCCAGGTAGACCAATTTTATCGGGGAGAGGTTCCATTTTTAACAATATTGCCATTTTACTGGATAAAGTCCTGAGGGAATATGTTTTGAAGGCCTCGTCATATATCAAAGACACAACAGATTTTTTGAATAAATTACAGAAAATTGAGGCTAGAGGTCCCATATTACTTGTATCATTCGATATTATATCCTTGTATACTAGCATTGAACACAATAGAGGTTTAAGGGTAATAGAGAAATGTCTCGCCAGCACCGGGTGTGACCCAGGGTGTAGACGCTTTATCCTCCAGCTGTTGGATTTTGTACTAGGGAGGAATTACTTCCTCTTTGGTGACCAGTTCTATCTACAGCTTAGGGGGACCGCGATGGGGTCCAATGTGGCCCCAACGTATGCTAACATCTTTATGTCCACCTTTGAGGAGGAGCATGTCTACACCTCCACATTCATGGGCCACATCCGCTGCTGGTGGAGATTTATTGATGACATTTGTCATATGGGGAGGGTGATAGGTTGTGTCTAGATAAATTTTTGTTGGAACTTAACGCTCATATTCCAGCTCTTCAATTTACCATGGTTTGTTCTGACCGAGAGTTGCAATTTTTGGATACATTGGTACTATTAAAAGATGGAGTATTCTCCACAGATCTATTTGTGAAACCCACAGACAGAAATAATCTCCTCTTATATAGCAGTAACCAACCTAGACACATGATAGAGTCTTTGCCATGGAGTCAACTGCTAAGAGTTGATAGAATTGTGTCAGACACCACACAAAAACAAGTTAGGTTGACCCAGATGTGTAATAAATTTAAGAGGAGAGGTTATCCTAGGAATCTTGTGCAGAAACATAGGGATAGACTAGACAATAGTTTGGAGTCTAAAATCAAGAATACACAAGTTGAACATATACCGTTCATTTCAACCTTTGGCAATTTGAGTGGTCGTATAGGTAATATTCTGCGAAAGAATTGGCCGCTAGTGTCGAAGGGACATAATGAGATTGACACGTTGAGAACACCACCTATTACGTCCTATCGGAGGACTAAGAATATGAGAGATACATTGGTTAAGTCAGATGTGGGAAGTAGAAAGAAAAACACACAATTACTACTTTGCCCCCCCCCCCCCCCCAAATGGAAATTTTCCGTGTTTAAATTGTTGCAATTGCAACAATATTTTGAAGGGGAATAAATTACAGCACCCCTACACTGGGAAGGTCTTCAATATTGGACATAGGTTTACATGTAATTCAGATTTCGTTGTGTATATGATCACGTCCCTGTTCATTAATTTACATAGGAGAGACGACTATGCCTATTAAATTGAGAATTAATAAGCATAAGGGTACAATCAGGAAGAAAATGATGGAACTTCCATTACCGAGGCATTTTATTGAGAAAAATCACCAGTTAAATCAATTGAGATTTAGGGCAATAGATTGTGTCCCGATACTCAGGAGGGGAGGGGACAGACAAAAGCTATTGAAAAAGAAGGAATTACATTGGATCTTTGAACTAGATTCCTTATATCCCAAAGGTTTGAATCTAGAATGTAAGATAATACCTGGACTCTGAGATCCCATTGCTGTTTTTAAAAAATTTTATTAACAATGTACACATGATGGGTGATTTCTTGGATACATTTCATTGCATCTATTTTCATCTTCCTGTTTTCTTAATATCTTTTTAAATATTTTTTACAGTTTAAGAATATTCTTGATGGAGATTCATTCACCACACACCAGCGGATATATGACCAGAATGAAGATCATAATTGCTCCTCTCATGTTTTCATCCATTGCGAGTTTTTTTGTGCATTGATTTTTGAGATCATAGGGACCTTAATGGGGAGGTCACAGGTGATGATCGATAATCAATTTATAGTCTTGTGTTTCTTTTGCCGTATAATTGTCTGATGTATATCATCGGACAGATATTACGAGCATTCCCTTAAATTTTTGATCACTTCAGTGATCTAATTCATGTAGGCGATTTAACACAGTAGATTATTTGAAGATCTTCTCACTTTGTGATCTATATTATTAGCTAGAGGCAGAAATAACCTGCCCTTTCTCCCTTTTTTTCGTTGATTCTTCGGAGACCTGGTCACACGTGACTTATCGTTATTTAGTGATGGCGTCCTTGACAACTGAATTGAGTTTGTCCCAAGTTGCTTATATATATATATAGCTACAATTGCGCTATATAGATCGATGGATTCTCGCCATGATTGAGGATATTATTTTTTCTATATATACTCGATTGTGATATTCTTTTTGGTCAAATGCTTGTTTCCATTGTGCCGCAGAGACGACTGATTGCGGAGCATGCGCAGTAGCGTTCTAGGATCGGAACTGGAACTTGGAGTGTGGTGAACTTCCCTCCTTTGTTTTTCCATCATAAGAATAGCGATTGATATATTGATATTGATGATGTATTGAAGATGTATTGTATGTTGCATTTTTACACTTTTTGAGTATTATATGACAAGTTGAAGATTGTCATTAAGACTAATGTATGTTTCACCTGGGAGACCGGGTTCACGATTTTCACTGGTTGAAACGGACCATGTGATTACTTGTATTCACCTATTTAAAACGATGTTTTTAGACATGATGTTAGGCTTGACAAAGACCCCTCACTATGGGTCGAAACGTTGCCTGTCGATTGTGGATGTCTTGACAATAAAAACCACTTTGAAGACGTGTGCTGCTGTCCTACTACTTCTTTTGAAATTTACATCATGCCGGAGTGGGTTTGCCTGGCTTGACAGCGTGCACCGCACCAGATTCGGGATTAGTGCTGCTCCAAAAATTCTTTTTCTCTTGATATCCACAGGATATGTCATAAATGTCAGAAAGATGCGGGTCCCACCTCTGGAACGGGGCCCCCTAAACCCTATTCTAGCTTTGTCTGCTATCACTGTCTCCCGGCCACTTCCTGACTTTATGGTCGGGAGTTACGATAACAGCATAGCTAGCTCGCTGAGCTGCGCAGTTTCCGTAACTCCCATAGTAGTGAATAGCAGTTACGGAAGCAGCGTAGAATGCGAGCTATGCCTTTTCCGTAGCTATCATTCAGTTCTATGGGGCTTACGAAAACAGCGTAGCTCAGCGAGCTACGCTGTTTTCACCTTCATGGTCGGAAATCAGCCGACACACAAAGAGGTAGAACGGGAGTTTAGGGGCCCCATTCTAGAGATAGGTGCGGGTCCCAGAGGTAGGACCCACATCTATCTGCCAATTATGACATATCCTGTGGATATCCAAAGAAGTAGTAGGACAACAGCACACGTCTTCAAATCATCAAAGTGGTTTTATTGTCAAGACATCCACAAACGACAAGCAACGTTTCGACCCATAGTGAGTGAAGGGTCTTTGTCAAGCCTGACAAAGACCCTTCACTCACTATGGGTCGAAACGTTGCTTGTCGTTTGTGGATGTCTTGACAATAAAACCACTTTGATGATTTGAAGACGTGTGCTGTTGTCCTACTACTTCTTTGGATATACATCGTGCTGGAGTGGGTTTGCCTGGCTTGACAGCGTGCACCGCACCATACTCGGGACTAGTGCTGCTTCAAAAATCTCCTTTTTTCTGATATCCTGTGGATATGTCATAAATGTTCCTCGTGGGAAAACCCCTTTAAGTGTATTTGTTTGTACATATTAATATTTGTATAGTAAAATTGAAGTTGTGTAAATAGAAAATAGTGTGTTTTAAAACAATGTTTCAAACAATGAAAATGATTGGATCATTACGATTACTGAAAAATGTTTCATCTTTTAGTTTGATGTCTGGATTAGCAACAATGGATTCAAAAGTTTGCGGAAGAATGGGTCTCATTACTATCACATATTACCTATGGACAACGTTCATGGCTGTTGCACTAGGCATCATATTGGTGATTTGCATTCATCCTGGTGCTGCAGCTCAAAAGGAGAATCATACTGGTGGAAGGCCTGTTCTAAGTTCTGCAGATGCTTTGCTAGATTTAATAAGGTGAGTGAAATGATACTATATCATTATATGGATGATTAAAGCCTCACTTTGCTGCTATATCTACATACACATAGTTTACTTAAATGCTAAAAAAGAAAAGAGATTTCAAATTGGTTTTAATTAAACACGATTTACCATTTGCCTTCTTCAGCTTGCATGTAATACAATGCAAGCTGCATAATGCTGTTCCATCCTCATACTGACAGACGGCTCTCTGATGGCTCAGCCTGTAGCCCCTCTCAGACTTCTCTTGAATTAAGTTGAGCTTAGATTAGCCGTCAATAGAAGTCAGAGATGGTCTACAGACTAAGCCGTGGAATGAGGACAGGACGGCATTGTGCAGCATGCATTGTATTGCAAGCTGAAGAAGCCAAAGGATAGAAAATGTTTCATTGAAACCAATTTTAAATATATATATATATATATATATATATATATATATATATATATATATATATATAAATATATATATATATATTATTTTTCATTATTCTTTCTCCTCAGTACAGTGCCAGTGAGTCAGCAATAATGGACCTACAGCATGTGCTATATCTGTGGGTGAGAAATGATGTGTGAGGAAGAGAGTTTCCATTTTCCCAAAACATTTCATAGCCTGTGTTTCTTTATTTGTAATTCCGGCCTGTCTAAATAGAATAATGTTTTGAAATGCTGGATCAATCGGGATAGGTCAGTTACATGTGCTGTTAGTAATTTATTTTTTTATGTTTCAGTACGGGACAGCATTACCGCGGGAGGCAGGGACACCTAGCATCATACATAACTATAATGCTAGGAGCCCGGCTCCCTGAACTGTGTTCGATCCAGGAAATGCGGCCGACATGCGGTCCGTATATCACAGACCGAACACGGTCGTGTGCATGAGGCCTAAGTCCTTTTGCCAGCATAGATGGAATCCTGGGGAAAGTCCAAAGATCATGGTAAAGACCTGAATAACTAAATCATCACATTTCGTACATGCCGTTTTTCTGAGGGTGAATGTGTAAAAAGCTTGTAATATTTTAAATTTAGTTTCTCTCCATTTTTCATGGATGATATGTTTGTGGAAAGCAATTAAACGGCTTTTTATGTATTAAGTCCCCTCAGTATTACCCATGATCTTTTCCCAACGCTTAAAAGCTGTTCTGGGAGATATGGATATTAATTTTGAACTAAGAGTAACATATAAGTGAGATACAGATCTCTTATGTGATCCTGTGAAAATGGAGTCAAATAGGTTATTAGGTGCCGTTTCTCAGAATAATAGGTCTTGATTTTGAGATATTGGAGGTATTGAAGGTTTCCAATAGCAAATTTGGATTGGAATTTCTACAGCGATAGCCATCTAGCCTCCTTAGGATGTATTAAATCATCTAATTGTTTCACTCCTTTGTCCTTCCATTGGTTGAACAGTTTACTGGTTCGACCTGCTATAAACTCCAGGTTATCCCATAGAAGCATGTGCCTTGAGCATTAGTTTGCGCAAAGCTTTCCACGTAATGATTGTGTCCCTTAATAGCACAGAGCGTTTAATATGAGCTAGCAGTGTGGCATATTTTGAGATTACTAAGGTTATTAAAGGTTATTACTAAGGTTATTCCAAGGGTATGGCAATTGTTGTTCTAGAGGGGTGTTGGAGTGATATGTTATGTTGTGCATCCAATCTAACAAGTGTTGACTTATACAGGCTAAATTGTATCCTTGTTTAGAAAATGATTGCCCCTCCCCCCCCCCTCATCTTTCTTCACCATGAGTTTGGTTAACGCAATTCTGTGAACTTTTTTTTTCCCAGCCCAGATAAATTTTGTGAAGGTAGAATTTAGTATATTTGCATCTGTTTGCTTTAAAAGTAGGGGGATGGTTTGTAGGGGATATAATAATTTGGAGGCACTAGACATCTCAACTAAAGAACAAGTAGGGGTAAAGAACAAGTAGGGGTAAACTGTGCCATTTCAAAACTGTATCCTGAAAATAAAAAGGGGGTAGTTAAGATTGTAGAATATTTGGTGAGTTTGGCCATTCTTTATTCCAAGGTAAGTAATATTAGTACCAGAAATAGTTATCCCCATACAACAAAACCTGGTTTTGGAGAACTCCAAAAGTTAGGACACACATTCTAACTGACCTGTTAGGGGAGCTATTGACACAGTGTCCTACAGCAGCAACTTTTAAAATACACACCTAAGGTAAAAGGTATGGAAGAACTTACGGCCATTACTGGTCGAGCTTTGAAAACTCTTAGGGGTATGTTTCCTTAACCACTTCCTGCTTCAGCCACTTTTGACCTTCCTGATAGAGCCTCATTTTTCAAATCTGACATGTGTTACTAAGTTTGGAATGCTCTTACCTATCCAAGCAATTCTGAGTTTGTGTTCTCGTGATACATTGTACTTTATGTCAGAGGTCAAATTTGGTCGATACATTCATTGCTTAATTTAGAAAAAATTTGCAAAAATTTGCATTTTTCTAAATGTAAATATATTTGCTTGTAAGACAGATAGTAAATCCACACAAAACTAGTTGCTAATTGACATGTCCTATATGTCTACTTTATGTTGGCATCATTTTTTTAATATCCTTTTATTTTTATAGGATGTTACAAGGCTTATAAGTTTAGCAGAAATTTCTGTCATTTTTAATAAAATGTTAAAAGCCTATTTTTTTACGGACCAGTTCAGTTCTGTAGTGGCTTAAAGGTGCCCATACATTAAAAACAAACAAACCATAAAATCACCCCATTTTTAAAAAAACTACTCCCCTCAAAGTTTTTAAAACAGCATTTAGAACGTTTCCTAAAATGTTTGCAAAAATTTCATTTCAACCCATTTTTTTCTGCAACACAGAAGGTTTTTACCACAGAAACACAACTCAATATCTATTTCCCAGATTCTGCAGTTTTTAGAAATATCCCACATGTTGCCATAGTGGATTTTGGGGCGTTCTTTTTATTAGATTATATTTTAGGCACCATGTCAGGTTTGATGAGGTCTTGAAGTCTTTTAGAGTTTGGGAAATTTTTCTGGGAAAGTGTTGTACTTGTATAATATGGGCTCCCTCACTTTCAGCAAATATGTTTGGGCCCTACCCTTCCTGGTTCCCTAATTTTTGGACATTCATAAATCGCCTCTTCAAACAGAAGACATTTTCCTATTGGGCCTGCACATCTGCATATTTTTTCTTTCTTGACTTATGGGAGCCATAACTTATAAATTATATTTTTTCATAGACGTGGTGGTATGAGGGCTGTTTTTTGTGGGACGAGCTGTCGTTTTTATTAGTATCATTTTGGCGTAAATTGAACTCTTTGATTACTTTTTATTACATTTTTTGGGAGGCAAGCAATAAAAAAAGCATTTCCTGCATAGTTTTATCTTTTTAATGTGGTGTTCACCGTTTTGTATAAATTACATATTAACTCTATTCTGTGGGTCAGTACGATTATGGCTATACCAAATGTCCTAAAGATTTTTAAACATGGCTATAGAGAATTTCCTTGACTCCTCCCCCTCTTCCCCTAATTATTATTTTTTGTCTTTTCTCTCACTTTCTGAATCTCTGGTTTTTTTTTCTCTTTCTTTCTCTCCCTTTCCCCCCTCTTCTCTTTACAGGAACATTTTCTTGTACGATATATTAATCTGTTCTGACAATTGTTACTTTGGATTTACTTTTCCTGACTGTTTATTTGTTATTTAAAATGCGAAAACAGATTTTCTATACCATAAATAAAACCAGAATAAAATAAAAAGAAAAACACACACAGACCTTTGAAATGTGTTCAGCACCTCAGAGGGCAACCTCATTACAGCAGCTGCATCTTGCACAGGGAGGAATGCCAAATAATCCCACCCCTCCCCTCTCTCCCCTTTCACTCCTTCCTATTTCATACAGAACAGTGGAGAATAGTGTTACAGATACTGCCAGGCCCCAGCTCCAGAGCCCTCCTCTGCGGTTTCATAACAGCAGGAGGCAACATCATTGAGTATATGCTGCACCCTACTGGACATATTAATCACATCTTCTATGAAACGGGAAATATAATTATTGCAGAGAGATAATCTGATTGCCGGCCCCCCTCCCTAAGTGCAGTTGGACACGACCGAGTGCCACTCAGGCCGTTTTTAACGGCATCCGAGAGGCACCCGAAAATTTTCACAGACCCATTCACTTTAGCGGGTGAATCGGGTCTGTGAAAACTGACCAGATTCTCCAAACCATGGAAAGATAGGATATGTCCTATCTTTCCACAGATCACTGACGGGACCCAGCTGGTGCACACTGTTGTGTGCATGAGGAATTAGGGCGACTGTGCAGTTGAACCGTAGTGAAGTTGTAAAATTACTTTGCTTGTTAATACCTAACGCAAATTAGATGTATTATGACAATATGACAATGAGAGTGGGTTTTTTTTGGTTAAAGGCCTTCTTTTCTGGCTGTAGTAGTCCTCCATACTATGAATCTCAACACAGCAAAGAAGTACAACTTTTCTAAAAGTTGATCACAAACTATCCTCCTATTGGTACCCCCAGAGATCTTCTATAATCTGTGGGGAACTCTGGCAGTATGTGTTTTGCTTCAATGCAGCACCACCACAGGGTATATTAACCCCTTAACGATATCCAACGTAATTGTACATCGTTGTCATTAAGGACTCAACGCAACACAACGTACTGATATGCTGTGTTGCTGATGCGGGCTTAGAAGCTGAGCCCGCACCATCGCCAGCGGGTGTCAGGTGTATCTATGGTGATTCCTAGCAGATGGGAACCCTGCAATAAAAATCGCTGGGTTCCGATGGCTGGTCTGGCAGACCGGAGGCCTAAAAAAGGCCTCCTGTCTGCCAAGTACGGCTTCCGGTCGCAAAAGAAAGGTGGTGCAGGCTCAGAAGCTGTAACAGCAGGGAATGGAGCTAGCTCCGATCCCTGCCATTAACCCCTTAGATGCCGCGATCACAAGAAATCGCGGCATCTTAGTGGTTTGTAGCGATCGTCATCAACGCGATGTGATCGTCAAGCTGCTGATCGTTATTATGGCAACCGGAGGCCTAACACTATGATAGCCTATTAGGCCCTGCCCTTAGGCTTGCTGTCAGTGAATTACTGACAGCGCTAATGCATTGCACTACATGGGTAGTGCAATGCATTAGCGTAAAGATCAGAGGTGCAGGCCTTCAAGACCCCTAGTGGGACAAAAACAAAAAGTTTAATAAAAGTGTAAAAATAAAAGTTTCAAGTTAATAAAAACAAACACTGCATTTTTTCCTATAATAAGCCTTTTATTATAGGAAAAATATAAAAACATTGAAAAAGGTACACAAATTTGGTATCGCCTCGTCGGTAATAACCGAAACGATAAAACTGTAATGTTATTTTTCCCACACGGTGAACACCGCAAAAAAATAAAATAAACAATGCCAGAATCTCTATTTTTTTAAATCAAAAACATGGAATAAAAATTGATCAATAAATCACGTGTACCCCAAAATGATATCAATGAAATGCAACAAATAAGCCCTCACACAGCTCCAGTGGAGAAAAAATAAAAAAGTTCTGTCTCTCAGAATATTGCGACACAAAAGGTGCAGTGTTCCAAAAGCGGATAAGATTGGGCACCTTTTATAAGTGCGACATTGGCCGGACATCTATGAATTATTATTTATTTACAAATTATACCCTCTTGTTTTACCCTGATGTACCCCTCACAGTTTACATATGCCTCCACATTATTAACTGAAATATCAGCAATACCCCAAATAGAATTACTACCAAGCAAAATCTGCACGTCGAAAGCAAAATGACTCTCCCTCCCTTCTGAACCCTACAGCGACCCAAACAGCAGTTTACATCCACATATATGGCATCGCCATACCCGGGAGAACCCGCTTTAAATTTTATGATGTATTTGTCTTCGGTGGCACAAACTGGGCACAACACATTGTGTACTAAAATGGCATATCAGTGGAAAATTGCAATTTTCACTTTGCACCATCTGCTGCGCATTAATTTCTCATGAAAAAAGACCTGTGGCGTCAAAATGCTCACTACACCCCTTAAAATGCCTTAAGAGGTGTAGTTTCCAAAATAGGGGTCACTACTTGGTGGTTTGTTTTACTATTTGACCTCAGAGCCCTGTAATTATGGGCCAATGCTGTGAAAATCACCAAAATAGACCTCAAATACGCATGATGCTCTTCATTCTAAGCCCTGTCATATGTCTAGGCAAATAATAAATGACTTGAGGGGTGTAGTTTATAAAATGGGGTCACTTCTTGGGGGCTACCACAGTACTCTGGTATCTTAAAGTTTTGCAAATACAACATGGCACCAAAAAATCAAACCAGCAAAATCTGCATGCCTAATAGTGCTCCTGCCTTTCTGAGCCCTGCCATGTGTCCAAACAGCCGTTTATAACCCCATATGGGGTATTGCCGTAGTCGGGAGAAATTACTTTTCAAATGTTGGGGTGCTTATTCTCCTTTATTCGTTGTAAAAATTTTAAATTTCCACGTTTTATCAAAAGAAAAGTAATTTTTAATTTCACAGCATAAATTCCACTAAATTCAGCAAAAAAACCTGTGGGGTCAAAATGCTCACTATACCCCTTGATAAATTCCTTCAGGTGTGTAGTTTTCCAAATGGGGTCAGTTTTGCGTGGTTTCCACTGATTTTGTCCCTCAGGGGCTCTGCAAATGTGACATGGCACACGAAAACCATTCCAGCAAAACCATTCTGAGCTCTGCCGTGTGTCCAAACAGCAGTTTATGACCACATATGGTGTATTAGCGTAATCGGAAAAAATTGCTTTTCAAATGTTGGGGTGCTTTTTCTCCTTTTTGCCTAGTAAATATTGAAGATTTCTACATTTTAGTGGAAAAAATTTAGATTTTCATTTTTACATCCTAATTCCACTAAATTCAACAAAAAACGTGCTGGGTTAAAATGCTCACTATACCCCTTGATAAATTCCTTGAGGGGTGTATTTAGCAAAATGGGGTCACTTTTGTGGGGTTTCTAGTGTTTTGGCACCACAAGACCTCTTCAAACCTGACATGGCGCCTAAAATATATTCGAATAAAATGAAGGCCCCAAAATCCACTAGGTACTTCTTTGCTTCTGAGGCCAGTGTTTCAATACATTAGCACACTAGGGCCACATGTGGGATATTTCTAAAAAAAAACACAGAATCTTGGCAATAAATATGGATTTGCATTTCTCTGGTAAAACCTTCAGTGTTACAGAAAAAAATAAATTAAAACAGATTTTCTGCAAAAAAAATACATTTGTAAATTTAACTCCACTTTGCTTTAATTCCTGTGAAACACCAAAAGGGTTAAGAAACTTTCTAAATGCTGTTCCGAATACTTTGAGGGGTGCAGTTTTTAAAATGGGATGTTTTATAGGGAGTTTCTAATATATAAGGCCCTCAAAGTCACTTCAGAACTTAACTAGTCCCTAAAAAAATTGGCCTTTGGAAATTTTCTTGAAAATGTGAGAAACTGCTGCTAAAGTTCTAAGCCTTATAACGCCCTGGAAAAATAAAAGAATGTTAAAAAAACAATGCCAACATAAAGTAGTCATATGGGAAATGGTAACTAGTAACTATTTTGTATGGTATTACTATCTGTTTTACAAGTAGAAACATTTAAATTTTGAAAAATGCTAATTTTTTCAAATTTTCTCAATATTAGGGTATTTTTCACAAATAAACACTGAATGTATCGACCAAATTTTACCACTAATTTAAAGTACAATGTGTCACGAGAATACAATCTCAGAATCACTTAAAAAAAAAAGCATTCCAAAGTTATTATAACATAAATTGACACATGTCAGATTTGAAAAGTGTCTATTAACACTCCTGACACTTCTGTAAAGTTTGTGTGGGACTTAATGACAGCAACCGTGATCTCGCAAGATCACGCTGTGAATGAGAGCACAGTGTGATCTTGATGTGCTGTGTGAGTAAGTCACACACAAACGTTACCGAAGTGTCGGGATTGTGAATAGACATCGCGTCCTGCCTGGAAGCGATGTCTATTCCCTCTCAAGACACTTCAGTAAAGTTAATGTGTGAGTAAGTGATAGCACATTGTGATATCGCAAGATCACTATGTGCTGAGTACATGAATGGAGAGAAGTGTATGATGCTGATTGGTCAGCGTCATACACTTCTCTTTACAACGCCCACTTGGTCAAAAGGTAAAAACATGCCCAGTTGTCTATTAAGAAAGTCATTAGCATAAATCTAAAATAGTTCATAACATTGTCAAAATGTATCATTTTTCTAAATAAAAACCACTGCTGTTATCTACATTACAGCACCAATCACATTATGTAGGAGATAGGGAACTTATAATCTGGTGACAGAGCCTCTTTAAGCATTACATAGTGCCCATCCAAAACAATGGGTCATCTGTGTAATGCAGGAAAGGACAGGTCCTCCAGGGCGAGAGATGGTTGTGTAGCTGCTCTCCACTCTGACCAAGAGATGAGGATCCCACACAGAGAAGTACCCTCTACCTACTTACGAGAGATGCAGGTAAAAACAAATGGATCTATATCGGCGCTGCTGCTTAATGTGGACAAGGTAAGTATCCAGAAGTCAAGTTTAAGTTTATGAAAACTGTTTAATCGCAACGCGTTTCAGCGCCGAACTGGCGCTTTCATCAGGCATAGGGATACAGGAAAAAAGACACATGTTTATATAGGGCCAGTTCAGATTAGACAATTAGGTAAAAAACCGCGAAAACCATCAGCAGGTCAAAGTTCAGATGGAACGATCTAATATAATATAAGTAAAGGTTTTAATGCATAAATAAAAGGCGATTAAAAAGAGTATAAATAATAAAAGACTGTACGTCCTATCAAAAAATTGATTTTGGAACGAAGTAGATTAAAACCATGTGCAGTGTATAAAGGACCGGTATCATTCAATTACTTGAAACATTAGTTGATGTCATCAGGAGATAGGGGTGAGTAGACATGATTTTATTGATGTGTTTGTGTTATGTGTTATGTTTGGGAAGTAATACTGTATGATAGTTACAATGTTTACACGTTGCCTCGGGAACCAGATGTGTTACGGAAGCCGAGGTGCTCCACAATGGATGGAACGCATGGTGAACCGCATTGCGCGAAAGATCGTTGAACTGCTCAGACGGGACCAGGAACAGAGAACGCCTCTCTTAAACCGAATAGAAATATGGAGATCGGGCGGAGGGTGAGTGAAACGAAATATCAAATGTGGATTAGGGCTAGAGGCCATGATTGATATGTTAGTTTGTCACTTGTAGGCGTTTATTTAGAGGAAACGCTGGTCAGTTTTAAGGGGTGAGGATAGTGGTGGTACGGTTGTCCATACCTGTATTCTTTGAACATATGTTACAATTGGCACATTGTGCTTTTTTTACAGGAGAATTAAATTTTTGATTTAATATAAGTAAAAACACGCAAATATACATTGAGTGATGTATAGTCATTGCCCAGATAGAATGATGACTGGGGTGCTATTTGGAGATGGGATGTGAAGGAATGCTGCAATTTATTTAAAAAAGTACTTAAGGAGTCTAAACGGTGTCTCATTAATGGTTTATTACGTAGTCAGTCAGATCGATTAGTCCAAAGATGACTCTGTGATGTCATTTAGACCCAAAGGGTGAAGTGTATTCATTTTAAAAATCCAGTAGTTTTCCCTTTGTTTTAACTTGCTGAATCTGTTTGGGACATCAATATTGATATGTTCTATTGGTGTGATTTTGATTTTATTAAATTGGCAATCATGCATTTGGAGGAAATGACGGGAAATGCTGTGTTTAAGGTAACCGGTGTTTACATTAAACCGATGGTTGTTAACTCTGGTTCTTAGACATTGAGTGGTTCTTCCAATATATTGCAACTGGCAAGGGCACTCTAATAAATAAATAACGTAGGAACTGCCACAGTTGAGGAGAGTTTGTATAGTGAAGGTTTCTTTGGTGACTGTGGATGTGTAATCATGTTTTTTATGGCTGATGGAATTGCAGCACAGGCAGCGTAAATGTCCACATTTATATGACCCTTTTATGTTGGAAAGAAAGTTTGTATGAGGTGTAGGATGTTTTCTTACTCTGCTAGGAGCCAAAATATTTTTAAGGGTTAGGGATCGTCTGAAGGTGATGTTCGGTTTACATAATAATGTGTCTTTCAGGTACGGATCGTTTTTAAGGATGTGCCAATGCTTGGAAAGAATGTTCCTAATTGTTTTATTGCCTCTGTTGTAAGTGGTGATAAAGTTGAGATTAGAGCTATTGGTACCTAATTTGGAATTCTTAATGGAGGGGTTCAAACAGGACATTTGAGTAAGTTCTGAAGCTTTTGATCGTGCGCCTTTTATAAGATTAGTTGGGAAACCTTTGTCTTTGAATCTTTTTTCAAGGACTAAGCATTCTTTGTTGAAGTCTTTGTCAGTGCTGCAATTTTTCCTAATCCTCCTGAATTGTCCAAAGGGTATATTTTTCAACCAGGGGCGGTGGTGGGCGCTTCTGAAGTCAATATAGCTATTAACATCAACTAGTTTGAAATGGGTTCTCGTTATGAATTTATTGCTGACATTGTCGTAATTGATGGTGAGATCTAAAAAGTCTATAGATGTGGGGGAGAATGTATATGTAAATGTTAGGTCATAATTGTTTTTATTTAGGGTTTCGATGAAGCGCACAGCTTCCTCCTCGGTGCCCTTCCATATTAAAAACAGGTCATCGATGTACCGTCAGTATAATAGTATGTTATTTTTGTAGGGGTGTTCGCCATGGATGTATGTTTTTTCGAAGGACCCCATATACAAGTTTGCATAGGATGGTGCAAAACGGCTTCCCATTGCACACCCTTTTATTTGATGGTAGAAGTTGCTGTCAAAACTGAAGATATTGTGTTTGAGAATGAAGTCAATGCAGTTTGTTAGAAAATCAACCTGGGGTTTGGAAATAGTGTTGATTAGGGAAAGAAATGAGTGAGCTACTTCTATGCCTTTATCATGTGGGATATTGCTGTACAGTGTGGTTACGTCCGCTGTCAAGAAACAGACTGGGGATATTGAAGGGTCAAGTTTTAGGTCGTTTAAGTCTCTGATTAGTTGTGTGGAGTCCTTGAGGTGGGATGGTAGGGTGAGAACGAGGGGTTGGAGATGAAGGTCAATGAAGTGTGAGAGGTTGCTGGTGAGGGAACCTATTCCCGAGATAATGGGACGTCCGGGGGGATCTGTTAGTGATTTGTGAATCTTAGGTAGATGGTAAATGAAGGGCATGTTTGGAAAAGTAACAGAAAGAAACCGTTTTTCTTTTTTATTAATCAATCCTGATGAGGTAGCTGACTCAATCAGGTTCTGGTATTCGAGTATGTACATAGATAATGGGTTTGTGGTCACTTTACTATAGAAAGTGGTGTCGCTCAGAATCCTCATAGTCTCTTTGAGGTATTTTTCTCTGTCTTGGATGACTATGCCTCCTCCTTTATACCCTTTGGACAATTCAGGAGGATTAGGAAAAATTGCAGCACTGACAAAGACTTCAACAAAGAATGCTTAGTCCTTGAAAAAAGATTCAAAGACAAAGGTTTCCCAACTAATCTTATAAAAGGCGCACGATCAAAAGCTTCAGAACTTACTCAAATGTCCTGTTTGAACCCCTCCATTAAGAATTCCAAATTAGGTACCAATAGCTCTAATCTCAACTTTATCACCACTTACAACAGAGGCAATAAAACAATTAGGAACATTCTTTCCAAGCATTGGCACATCCTTAAAAACGATCCGTACCTGAAAGACACATTATTATGTAAACCGAACATCACCTTCAGACGATCCCTAACCCTTAAAAATATTTTGGCTCCTAGCAGAGTAAGAAAACATCCTACACCTCATACAAACTTTCTTTCCAACATAAAAGGGTCATATAAATGTGGACATTTACGCTGCCTGTGCTGCAATTCCATCAGCCATAAAAAACATGATTACACATCCACAGTCACCAAAGAAACCTTCACTATACAAACTCTCCTCAACTGTGGCAGTTCCTACGTTATTTATTTATTAGAGTGCCCTTGCCAGTTGCAATATATTGGAAGAACCACTCAATGTCTAAGAACCAGAGTTAACAACCATCGGTTTAATGTAAACACCGGTTACCTTAAACACAGCATTTCCCGTCATTTCCTCCAAATGCATGATTGCCAATTTAATAAAATCAAAATCACACCAATAGAACATATCAATATTGATGTCCCAAACAGATTCAGCAAGTTAAAACAAAGGGAAAACTACTGGATTTTTAAAATGAATACACTTCACCCTTTGGGTCTAAATGACATCACAGAGTCATCTTTGGACTAATCGATCTGACTGACTACGTAATAAACCATTAATGAGACACCGTTTAGACTCCTTAAGTACTTTTTTAAATAAATTGCAGCATTCCTTCACATCCCATCTCCAAATAGCACCCCAGTCATCATTCTATCTGGGCAATGACTATACATCACTCAATGTATATTTGCGTGTTTTTACTTATATTAAATCAAAAATTTAATTCTCCTGTAAAAAAAGCACAATGTGCCAATTGTAACATATGTTCAAAGAATACAGGTATGGACAACCGTACCACCACTATCCTCACCCCTTAAAACTGACCAGCGTTTCCTCTAAATAAACGCCTACAAGTGACAAACTAACATATCAATCATGGCCTCTAGCCCTAATCCACATTTGATATTTCGTTTCACTCACCCTCCGCCCGATCTCCATATTTCTATTCGGTTTAGGAGAGGCGTTCTCTGTTCCTGGTCCCGTCTGAGCAGTTCAACGATCTTTCGCGCAATGCGGTTCACCATGCGTTCCATCCATTGTGGAGCACCTCGGCTTCCGTAACACATCTGGTTCCCGAGGCAACGTGTAAACATTGTAACTATCATACAGTATTACTTCCCAAACATAACACATAACACAAACACATCAATAAAATCATGTCTACTCACCCCTATCTCCTGATGACATCAACTAATGTTTCAAGTAATTGAATGATACCGGTCCTTTATACACTGCACATGGTTTTAATCTACTTCGTTCCAAAATCAATTTTTTGATAGGACGTACAGTCTTTTATTATTTATACTCTTTTTAATCGCCTTTTATTTATGCATTAAAACCTTTACTTATATTATATTAGATCGTTCCATCTGAACTTTGACCTGCTGATGGTTTTCGTGGTTTTTTACCTAATTGTCTAATCTGAACTGGCCCTATATAAACATGTGTCTTTTTTCCTGTATCCCTATGCCTGATGAAAGCGCCAGTTCGGCGCTGAAACGCGTTGCGATTAAACAGTTTTCATAAACTTAAACTTGACTTCTGGATACTTACCTTGTCCACATTAAGCAGCAGCGCCGATATAGATCCATTTGTTTTTACCTGCATCTCTCGTACCCAAGCGGTCACCTCGGTGACCGGCTCGGATCTGGCAGCAGCTACCCCGTGGACCCCAGCGCCGAACTCTTCCAAACCTCACGGTGAGCATATATATCTCCTCCTATTCTCACCTCAATTTCTTTGATCCACACCAAGTGGCGCCGTGGCTCTTTTCTCCTTATCCTACTCTACCTACTTAGAATTTACTAATATGGTATATGAAATCGTTTTTCTAAACTAGACAACAAGGGGTGGGATTAACATATATTTTTTTTTATATAATATAACTTTTTATTATTGTTGAATTATATAAAAATATTCCATATCACATAACAAAAAAAAAAAGAAAATATTCAGAGTTAACATTATATTAAACAAAGTATTATGTAGTACAGACACTATCCCAAAAGGGGTTCAAATAGATAATATTGAAAAATCAACAATCACCCACTAAAACCCTGGAAAATATTGCGTGGGGAGAGGAAAGAGAGAAGAAGAGAAAACAAACCAAAACAAACATTATTTAATCAGCTACTAACACATTTTAAACCAGCTCTAAGGTCTTTTTCTGGTCGGGGGTAAGTTACATTATCCATCTGTTCCAGATCTTATAAAAAATATGTCCCCTTCCTCTTTTCCTAGCATCAAGTAATATGACCTTTCTAAAAGCATCACTCTATTCACCTTATGGTGCCATTCTACTTCCCGTGGGAAATCTTTTGAGATCCATTTATAAATGATAGCCAATCTTGCCAGAAACAAAATCTTTCTAGTGAGTTTGCTACAACCACAGTCTTTCAAAAGACTGGATGTGGCAAAAACAAATAGCATTTGTTCCCTTGGAACCGCTTTCCGAATAAATTTAGAAATAGATGCTGCTACTCCACTCCAGTATCTATGTAGCTTGGGACAACGCAGCAACATGTGGATGAGATGCGCTTGATGTATACTGCATTTTTGGCAATTATCGTTATTCCTTAACCCCATAACTTTTAAAAGCTTCGGTGTATAATAAAGTCTTTGATTGATCATAGAACAAATAAATCGGTGATCGTGATTTAATGATGCTTCTCCGATACGTTTATAAACTAACCCTCAATCGATACTAATCCCAAGATCCTTATATCATTTTCCTTGTGATTCAATCCCTTAACGACGAGTCATGGATATATACTTTGCAAGCAGGTGTTAGTTCCCGCATAGCGACGTATATATACGTTGCTCTGATCACGGGGGTACTGCCAGTGTACCGACGCGATTAGCGGCAGGAGCACAGACTGGTTCCTGCCCCAACTGCTGGAATCGAAGCGCGCTCCCATTCCGGCAGTTTAACCCATTGGATGCCGCTGTCAATAGCGACAGCGGCATCTAATGTGTTTGACAGAGGGAGGGACCTCTCTCTGTCACTCCATCAGCGCCACTGTAAAGAAATCGCTGGCGCCATCGGGTTTCCTGGAACAGTTAAATAAAGTTTATGAAAAAAAAAAAAAAAGATTACAGTAAAAATAAAATAAAACCACTTTTTTTTCCCAAAAACGTGGTTGTATTTAGTAAGAGTACACATATATATATAGTATTGCCGGGATCGTAACAACTCAAATAATAACGTTAACAAATTAATTAAACCACCGGGTGAACGGCGTCCAAAAAAAAATGCAAAAAACAATGGCAAAGTTAGTTTTTTTTAATTTTTTATAAAATAAAAGTTAATCAATACATCCCATGTACCCTAAAATACTACAAAATACTACAAATGAAAACCACACCAAAACAAGCTCACATATGGCCACAATGACGGAAAATAAAATAAAAAAGTTACGGCTCTTGAAATGTGGTGATGTAAAAACAAGTAATTTGTTGTTTTTTTTAAAGAGTTTTTATTTTGAAAACATAGGAAAACATAAAACCTTTACATATTTGATATCCCCGTAATTGTGCAGACCCATAGAATAAAGGTAACATGTTATTTATGCCGCATAGTGAACGGCGTAAATTTATATTGTGAAAAACGATGCTGGAATAACTGTTTATTTTCAATTCTTTCCTAAAATAAAGTTAATAAAAGTTAATCAGTATATTATATGCACCCAAAAATGGTGCAATTAAAAAAATACAATTTGTCCCGCAAAAAACAAGCCCTTATACGGCTATGTCGACGGAATAAAAAAAAAGTTACGATTCTAAGAATGCAACAGTGAAAAAACAAAAAATAATTCTTGGTCATTAATGCGCAAAATGGCCTGGTCATTAAGGGGTTAAAGAGGCAAATTATAAGTGCCCTATCTCCTACATAATCTGATCGGCGTTGTAATGTAGATAACAGTGGTTTTTATTTTGAAAAACTATCATTTTTGAGGAAGTTATGAGCAATTTTAGATTTATGCTAATTAGTTGCTTAATAGGCAACTGGGCGTGTATTTACTTTTTACCAAGTGGGCGTTGTGAAGAGGAGTGTATGACGCTGACCAATCAGCATCATACACTTCTCATTGTTCCAGCCCATTGTTCCAGCGTGATTGTACAGAGATAGAGGCAGGGCTGGAACAATGAGAAGTGTATGATGCTGATTGGTCACTGATTGGTCAGCGTCATACACTTCTCTTCCCAACACCCAGTTGGTAAAAAATAAAAACACGCCCAGTTGTCTATTAAGAAACTAATTAACATAAATTTAAAATTGCTCATAACTTGCTCAAATATGATCGTTTTTCAAAATAAAAACCACTGTTATCTACATTACAGCGCCGATCAGATTATGTAGGAGATAGGGCACTTATAATCTGGTGACAGAGCCTCTTTAACCCCTTAATGACCAGGCCATTTTGCATGTTAATGACCAAGAATTATTTTTAGTTTTTTCACTGTTGCATTCTAAGAGTCGTAACTTTTTTTTTTTCCGTCGACATAATCTGGTGACAGAGCCTCTTTAATATGATTTCCTTCATCCCCTAAAATAATTTTTTTAAGTAGTGAGGACAAAATTCCTTTCTTATTTTTTTTTTAAATTCTAATGATTGAAAAGGTGTAAGAATGAACTGTGATTTATATTTAATGGCCAAAAAGGCGCGTTTAATTTGAAAATATCTAAACAGACCGTACTCATCGACCTTGTACAGTCTCTGCAGTTCCGTAAAAGTTCTTAGTTGTGCATTATTAAATGAATGTGATATCCATGTGATGTGATGCTTCCTTTTCCAAAACAAAGAGTCCAGGAGGCCATTAAACTCACCAATATTCCTATTGTCCCATAGAGGAGTGACTTCAATAAAGGTATTTATTTTTTCAATGAGGTTGACAGCATCCCAGACCCCCTGCTGGTTATCATAAATAGGCTCAAGTCCCAAATCAGGGAAATTCAGAACCCCGGCTTCTAGAGCTTCGCATATATTAGACCATTTGTCCGCTAGTGTTTTCAACAAAAATCTATTAGCCTCCAGGCCCTCCCAGTCGTGGAACTATTGTAACTGAGAAGCTAAAAAGTACTTCCTCCAGTCAGGAAGCGCAAAGCCTCCTTTGGTTACCGGGAGAGTAAAAACATTTAACATTCAGAGTATTTAATGCGATTTTTTTTCCCGTTCCAAATTAGGTAATTACAGATAGCATCTAGAGTTTTATCATTTTTCCCCGACAACCAAATCGAACAGTTGGAGAAAAAATTTCATATTTTAGGTATAAAAAACATTTTGATCAGTGCAATTTTTGCAGCTCTGGTCAATGGTAACTTATTCCATGGTTTAACCTTCCCCCTCAAATTTGCAAACAGAGAAAGTATATTCAGTGTAATTTAGTCAGCGGGATCCCTAGAAATTCACGCTTAAATATTCAAACACCTCAACAGATTTCAAGGATGAAATCTGATCGGGGTTAACCTCGACAGATATATTTAACAAACTAGATTTTTGACAATTGATTTGAAGGCCAGCCCGCTCACCAAACTCTTGGTATTCCCGAATTACACGATCGACCGAAGATAAATCCCCTATAAACATAAAAACATTCTCTGCGTATAATGAGATTTTATCGACCTTATTACCCATTTGGAAATCCACTATATTCTGAGAGGTTCTTATCTTCATTGCCAAAACCTCAATTACTAAAGTAAATAAGAGGGGGGATAGAGGAAAACCCTGCCCATTCCCCCTTCTAAGTTAAATAAAGCTGATTTCTGGCCGTTTATGCCTACTCTGGCCTGTGGTTGTCTATACAGTAATTTAATCCAATTTATGAATTTTTCCCCCATACCAAAACAACCCAAAATCCTAAAAAGAAAACGCCATTTGACTGTATCGAAAGCTTTCATAGCATCGATTGAGAGGATAGCACCCTTCTTAACACACACTTTCCCGTATTGTAAATTAGCAAAGACTCGGCGGACGTTCTTTACCATAACCCTGCCTGGAATAAACCCGGTCTGGTCTGGTTGAATTATACTGTTCATTACCTTCATCAGTCTGAGGCCAAAAGCTTGGCCAACAGCTTGAGGTCGATATTCCACAATTAAATAGGCCGGTACGATTCCGCCAAGAGAAGGTCCTTATCTTTCTTAGGGATCACAATAATTTCTGTAGCCTCCAGAGATTCGGGAAGCCTACCTCTAATATGGGAAAATTAAGCTGTTTCCACTAAAATAGGGATTCATTTATCCGATATAACTTATATAGTTCGAATAGAATTCCGTCTACCCCCATAGGGATTAACATTTTTAACAAAAGGTTCTCTGTTTTGCTGACAAAGACATACGCAGCTGGAGGGGGGGGGGTAGTGTTGTATTGCGCCATGGAACATGATTCTAATAATCAAATAAAACAATTACAATATTCAAAATATACCCTTATATTAAAGTGGACTCTAAATAAAGAAATTCCCAATCCAAAATGTTTAACTGGATTGCCACACTATGTATATAATACATGAGCATACATACCTACCTACCCACACATTATATTAAACTAACCCGTTACGTATAGACCTATATGTGCATATTCAATATCCTAAGCGTGCTTAGCCCATTTAGTTAGGCTGTGCACTGTCAGAAGGATGGAGGACTGTGTGGCGTGCGCAGTAAGACGCGACAAATCTCCCAGCTAATGAACATATACGGTGCCAGAACTAAGCTCAGTTCATATATACAGCACCAGGACCAAACTCAATACTTATATACAGCAACAGAACCAAGCTCAGTACATAATTACAGTACCAGATCAAAGCTCAGTAAATATATACAGCACCACAACTAAGCTCAGTACATAATTACAGTACCAGAACCAAGCTCAGTAAATATACACAGCACAGCACATAAATACAGCACCAGAACAAAGCTCAGTACATATATACAGCAACAGAACCAAGCTGAGTACATAAATACAACACCAGAACCCAGCTCAGTACATAAATACAGCACCTGAACCAAGCCAAGCTCATTACATAAATACAGCACAAGAACCAAGCTCACTACATAAATACATCACCAGAACCAAGTTTAGTAAATAAATACAGCACAAGCACAATAATAGCTCAGTACAGGGATCATTTGCAAATTCAGTTTAAACCCTGCCATATAACTTTGTATGGCATAAAACTACAGGTCCCAGTATGGCCTAAACAACGGTAAGAGTATGCTGGGAGTTGCTGTTTCACAAAAAAAAAAACGATACACCCATCATCACGCTGCAGATCATAGAGTGACTGCAGTACCGATCAGTCACAGGGAGAATAAACATTTACAATTAGTGAATCACAGGGGACATCTTTTCAGAATGGAGTAATTTTTTTTTCTTTTGTTTTCCATCCGGTCCAGACTTCCATGACGACGCCTCATGGCCACGACACATTTCTGCAGAGTTTGCCACTCAGATGTCTTTGGCTGCTCACTTTTCCAACATTTCCGCACCTATAAACCAAGATAAAATTCTTATGGTCCCACACTTTATGCCCCTAAATATAATAGTATCATACACTGTGCCCCAGAATATAATCGCACTATACACAGTGCCCCTGAATATAATAGTACCATACACTACCCAAAAATAAAATTGTGTCAAACACTGTAAAGTAAAGCACCACACACATACAGTGCCCCCTGTAGATAGTGCCATTCGCAATGCCCCCTGTAGATCATGCTGCTCATAGAGCCCCTTGTAGATAGTGCCTCTCATAGAGCCCCTGTAGATTGTGCCACTCAGAGTCCTCTGTAAATAGTGTTCCCCATTGAGCACTATCTACTCCTGTAGATAGTTCCCCCTTTTAGAGCCCCCTGTAGATAGTGCCCCTTATAGAGCCCTCTGTAGATAGCGCTCCCCATTGAGCCTCCTGTAGATAGTGCCCCCATAGAGCCTCCTGTAGATAGTGCTCCTATAGAGCTACCTGTAGATAGTGCCCCTTGTAGTCTACAGGCTGTAAATAGTGCCCTGTAGGTAGGGCCCCCCATAGAGTCCCCTGTAGATAGGGCCCCCCATAGAGTCCACTGTAGATAAGGCCCCCATAAAGTCCCCTGTAGATTGTGCCCCCTGTAGAGTCCCCTGTCGATAGGGTCTCTGTAGATAGGGCCCCCATAGAGTACCCTGTAGATAGGGCCCTCCATAGAGTCCACTGTAGATAAGGCCCCCATAAAGTCCCCTGTAGACTGTGCCCCCTGTAGCATCCCCTGTAGATAGGGCCCCTATAGAGTCCCCTGTAGATAGGGGGGCCAACACTGCCCAATGAAAAAGAGAAACATTACATGCTCACTTGTCTCCATTAATAAAGGCCCCCAGGTCTGCCATCTTTGTACTCCTTTGAAGCCCTGCCTCTGGCAGGGTTTCAAAGGAAAATGTCAGTTTAGCGATATACTGCAATACATTAGTATTTAGTATTGCAGTATGTCATGCAAGCGATCCAACGATCGATGGTTCAAGTTCCCTAGGGGGACTAATAAAAAAAAAGCAAATGATAGTTAAATAAAGTTTTTTTTAACGTTACAAAAAAAAAGTTCCAAAAACACCCCTTTTCTAATTTTTTTCCTAAAGCAATGTTAAAAAAATAAAAGTTAATATAACTGGTATTGCCGCGTCCCTAAAAGTCTGAACTATCGCAATATAGCATTATTTAACCCTCTCGGTGAATGGCGTAAAAAATGTTTATGTTTTTTGGTCACCTTAGCTCTCAAAAAAAAATTTAATAAATAGTGATCAAAAAGTCGTATGTACCCCAAAATAGTATTAAAACTACAGCTTGCCCCGCAAAAAACAAGCCCTCACATCACTCAATTGACAGAAAAATAAAAAAGTTATGGGTCTCAGAATATGGCAACACAAAAAAAAATAATTCTAGCAATTTTTTTTTTCATAAAAGTGTTAAATCATAATAAGACATATAAATTTGGTATTGCCTTTATTGTATCAACCCATAGAATAAGGTGAACATGTAGTTTTTACTGCCTATTGGACGCTGTAGAAACAAAACCCCCAAAAAATTGCGTAACTGCTGTTTTTTGCCCATTTCATCCCACAAATACCATTTTTTTTTTAGCTTCTCAGTACATTGTGCAGTACAATACATGGTGCTATGAAAAATTACAACTTGTCCCACAAAAAACAAGCCCTCATAGGGCTATGTCGACAAAAAAATAAAAAAGTTATGGCTTTTGGAAGACGGCGAGGAAAAAACAAAATTGAAAAAAACGAAGATTGGCCATGTCCTTAAGGGCTTATTTACACGAGCGTGTTAAACGTCCGTGGGATGGCCATTGAAACAGCGGCCATACCACGGACCTATGTAATTCAATGTGGCCGTTCACACAGCCGTTGTTTCACGGACCGTGTGAAGGGTCCGTACGAAAATAGGAAATGTCGGTTCTTTTCACGCATCACTCCATAGATTCTCAACTACAGGGTATGCGTGACATCGCGTCCCGCAGTGCTGAGCACGGATGCACCTCGGACGTGAAAAACTGCAGTTTTTCATGTCCGAGATGCGCAGCGCTCGTGTGAACCAGGCCTAAGGGGTTAAAAAAATAACTTCTAAATAACAAATTCCATTGCAAACAGTCATGGTTATGCTGTGTAGACATAAACTAACAGACCAAGATTCAGGACAGCATTCTACAGAAAAATACACAGACATGTTCATTTTATTTCTTTTTTTTAATGTTTTTTGCTATGTTTTGCAATAGTTTGCACTTTATAATATTAAGTAGCTTTTGTTTTTCTCCTGTCTTCTATTAATTATAGAAATATGTTTCCTGCAAACTTGATAGAAGCTTCTTTTCAACAGGTAAATACAACTTAATGTTATGTTGTCTTCAGCTTAAATTGGCAGAATGTTAAATTGAATTCCCACCTAGTTTTTATTTACCAGACTATATATTTCTAAATTTATTTTGTCAATGATAAATTTGAGGCAAAGAAACCAAAAGCAGCATTGAACTCTAGAGGGGGAGCACATAAAAAAGTGGAGCGCATGGCATGTATGGCTTTGTTTGGTCATGCCCCTCGCTACTACTTTAGATATCTAAGTCACACCAACAATACAAGAAGGAAAATTAAATTGGAACATAAACACCTAAACGTAGTCAGGTACAGGCGTAACATTTATGAAGCTCTCTAT